>NC_083778.1:20474050-20774050 GCF_963514075.1 Conger conger
CACTCGCAAAATCGCGGACTCGCAAACCCTCGCGAAATCACGGACTTGTGAACACTCGCGAAATCGCGGACTGGCAAACACTCGCGAAATCGCGGACTCTCAAACACTCGCGAAATCACGGACTTGTGAACACTCGCGAAATCGCGGACTCGCAAACACTCGCGAAATCGCGGACTCGTGAACACTCGCGGACTCGCGGACTCGCGAACACCCGCGAAATCGCGGACTCGCAAACACTCGCGAAATCGCGGACTCGTGAACACCCGCGAAATCGCGGACTCGCAAACACTCGCGAAATCGCGGACTCGTGAACACTCGCGGACTCGCAAACACTCGCGAAATCGCGGACTCGCAAACACTCGCGAAATCGCGGACTCGCGAACACCCGCGAAATCGCGGACTCGCAAACACTCGCGAAATCGCGGACTCGTGAACACTCGCGGACTCGCAAACACTCGCGAAATCGCGGACTCGCAAACACTCGCGAAATCGCGGACTCGCGAACACCCGCGAAATCGCGGACTCGCAAACACTCGCGAAATCGCGGACTCGCGAACACTCGCGAAATCGCGGACTCGCAAACACTCACGAAATCGCGCACTCGCGAACACTCGCGAAATCGCGGACTCGCGAACACTCGCGAAATCGCGGACTCGCGTACTCGCAATCACTCGCGAAATCGCGGACTCGCGAACACTCGCGAAATCGCGGACTTGCAAACACTCGCGAAATCGCGGACCCGCGAACACTCGCAAAATCGCGGACTCGCAAACTCTCGCGAAATCACGGACTTGTGAAAACTCGCGAAATCGCGGACTCGCAAACACTCGCGAAATCGCGGACTTGCAAACACTCGCGAAATCGCGGACCCGCGAACACTCGCAAAATCGCGGACTCGCAAACCCTCGCGAAATCACGGACTTGTGAAAACTCGCGAAATCGCGGACTGGCAAACACTCGCGAAATCGCGGACTCTCAAACACTCGCGAAATCACGGACTTGTGAACACTCGCGAAATCGCGGACTTGCAAACACTCGCGAAATCGCGGACCCGCGAACACTCGCAAAATCGCGGACTCGCAAATTCTCGCGAAATCACGGACTTGTGAACACTCGCGAAATCGCGGACTGGCAAACACTCGCAAAATCGCGGACTCGCAAACCCTCGCGAAATCACGGACTTGTGAAAACTCGCGAAATCGCGGACTGGCAAACACTCGCGAAATCGCGGACTCTCAAACACTCGCGAAATCACGGACTTGTGAACACTCGCGAAATCGCGGACTGGCAAACACTCGCGAAATCGCGGACTCGCGAACACCCGCGAAAACGCGGACTCGCAAACACTCCCGAAATCGCGGACTCGTGAACACTCGAAGACTCGCAAACACTCGCGAAATCGCGGACTCGCGAACACCCGCCAAATCGCGGACTCGCGAACACTCGCGAAATCGCGGACTCGCGAAAGCTCGCGAAATCGCGGACTCGCGTACTCGCAATCACTCGCGAAATCGCCGACTCGCGAACACCCGCGAAATCGCGGACTCGCAAACACTCGCGAAATCGCGGACTCGCAAACACTCGCGAAATCGCGGACTCGCGAACACCCGCGAAATCGCGGACTCGCAAACACTCGCGAAATCGCGGACTCGTGAACACCCGCGAAATCGCGGACTCGCAAACACTCGCGAAATCGCGGACTCGTGAACACTCGCGGACTCGCAAACACTCGCGAAATCGCGGACTCGCAAACACTCGCGAAATCGCGGACTCGCGAACACCTGCGAAATCGCGGACTCGCAAACACTCGCGAAATCGCGGACTTGCAAACACTCGCGAAATCGCGGACCCGCGAACACTCGCAAAATCGCGGACTCGCAAACCCTCGCGAAATCACGGACTTGTGAACACTCGCGAAATCGCGGACTGGCAAACACTCGCGAAATCGCGGACTCTCAAACACTCGCGAAATCACGGACTTGTGAACACTCGCGAAATCGCGGACTCGCAAACACTCGCGAAATCGCGGACTCGTGAACACTCGCGGACTCGCGGACTCGCGAACACCCGCGAAATCGCGGACTCGCAAACACTCGCGAAATCGCGGACTCGCGAACACCCGCGAAATCGCGGACTCGCAAACACTCCCGAAATCGCGGACTCGTGAACACTCGCGGACTCGCAAACACTCGCGAAATCGCGGACTCGCGAAAGCTCGCGAAATCGCGGACTCGCGTACTCGCAATCACTCGCGAAATCGCGGACTCGCGAACACCCGCGAAATCGCGGACTCGCAAACACTCGCGAAATCGCGGACTCGCAAACACTCGCGAAATCGCGGACTCGCGAACACTCGCGAAATCGCGGACTCGCGAACACTCGCGAAATCGCGGACTCTCAAACACTCGCGAAATCACGGACTTGTGAACACTCGAAAAATCGCGGACTCGCAAACACTCGCGAAATCGCGGACTCGTGAACACTCGCGGACTCGCGGACTCGCGAACACCCGCGAAATCGCGGACTCGCAAACACTCGCGAAATCGCGGACTCATGAACACCCGCGAAATCGCGGACTCGCAAACACTCGCGAAATCGCGGACTCGTGAACACTCGCGGACTCGCAAACACTCGCGAAATCGCGGACTCGCAAACACTCGCGAAATCGCGGACTCGCGAACACCCGCGAAATCGCGGACTCATGAACACCCGCGAAATCGCGGACTCGCAAACACTCGCGAAATCGCGGACTCGCGGACTCGCAAACACTCGCGAAATCGCGGACTCGCAAACACTCGCGAAATCGCGGACTCGCGAACACCCGCGAAATCGCGGACTCGCAAACACTCGCGAAATCGCGGACTCGTGAACACTCGCGGACTCGCAAACACTCGCGAAATCGCGGACTCGCAAACACTCGCGAAATCGCGGACTCGCGAACACCCGCGAAATCGCGGACTCGCAAACACTCGCGAAATCGCGGACTCGCGAACACTCGCGAAATCGCGGACTCTCGAACACTCGCGAACACCCGCGAAATCGCGGACTCGCAAACACTCGCGAAATCGCGGACTCGCAAACACTCGCGAAATCGCGGACTCGCGTACTCGCGGACTCGCGAACACCCGCGAAATCGCGGACTCGCAAACACTCACGAAATCGCGCACTCGCGAACACTCGCGAAATCGCGGACTCGCGAACACTCGCGAAATCGCGGACTCGCGTACTCGCAATCACTCGCGAAATCGCGGACTCGCGAACACTCGCGAAATCGCGGACTTGCAAACACTCGCGAAATCGCGGACCCGCGAACACTCGCAAAATCGCGGACTCGCAAACCCTCGCGAAATCACGGACTTGTGAACACTCGCGAAATCGCGGACTGGCAAACACTCGCGAAATCGCGGACTCTCAAACACTCGCGAAATCACGGACTTGTGAACACTCGCGAAATCGCGGACTCGCAAACACTCGCGAAATCGCGGACTCGTGAACACTCGCGGACTCGCGGACTCGCGAACACCCGCGAAATCGCGGACTCGCAAACACTCGCGAAATCGCGGACTCGTGAACACCCGCGAAATCGCGGACTCGCAAACACTCGCGAAATCGCGGACTCGTGAACACTCGCGGACTCGCAAACACTCGCGAAATCGCGGACTCGCAAACACTCGCGAAATCGCGGACTCGCGAACACCCGCGAAATCGGGGACTCGCAAACACTCGCGAAATCGCGGACTCGTGAACACTCGCGGACTCGCAAACACTCGCGAAATCGCGGACTCGCAAACACTCGCGAAATCGCGGACTCGCGAACACCCGCGAAATCGCGGACTCGCAAACACTCGCGAAATCGCGGACTCGCGAACACTCGCGAAATCGCGGACTCGCAAACACTCACGAAATCGCGCACTCGCGAACACTCGCGAAATCGCGGACTCGCGAACACTCGCGAAATCGCGGACTCGCGTACTCGCAATCACTCGCGAAATCGCGGACTCGCGAACACTCGCGAAATCGCGGACTTGCAAACACTCGCGAAATCGCGGACCCGCGAACACTCGCAAAATCGCGGACTCGCAAACTCTCGCGAAATCACGGACTTGTGAAAACTCGCGAAATCGCGGACTCGCAAACACTCGCGAAATCGCGGACTTGCAAACACTCGCGAAATCGCGGACCCGCGAACACTCGCAAAATCGCGGACTCGCAAACCCTCGCGAAATCACGGACTTGTGAAAACTCGCGAAATCGCGGACTGGCAAACACTCGCGAAATCGCGGACTCTCAAACACTCGCGAAATCACGGACTTGTGAACACTCGCGAAATCGCGGACTTGCAAACACTCGCGAAATCGCGGACCCGCGAACACTCGCAAAATCGCGGACTCGCAAATTCTCGCGAAATCACGGACTTGTGAACACTCGCGAAATCGCGGACTGGCAAACACTCGCAAAATCGCGGACTCGCAAACCCTCGCGAAATCACGGACTTGTGAAAACTCGCGAAATCGCGGACTGGCAAACACTCGCGAAATCGCGGACTCTCAAACACTCGCGAAATCACGGACTTGTGAACACTCGCGAAATCGCGGACTGGCAAACACTCGCGAAATCGCGGACTCGCGAACACCCGCGAAAACGCGGACTCGCAAACACTCCCGAAATCGCGGACTCGTGAACACTCGAAGACTCGCAAACACTCGCGAAATCGCGGACTCGCGAACACCCGCCAAATCGCGGACTCGCGAACACTCGCGAAATCGCGGACTCGCGAAAGCTCGCGAAATCGCGGACTCGCGTACTCGCAATCACTCGCGAAATCGCCGACTCGCGAACACCCGCGAAATCGCGGACTCGCAAACACTCGCGAAATCGCGGACTCGCAAACACTCGCGAAATCGCGGACTCGCGAACACTCGCGAAATCGCGGACTCGCGAACACTCGCGAAATCGCGGACTCTCAAACACTCGCGAAATCACGGACTTGTGAACACTCGCGGACTCGCGGACTCGCGAACACCCGCGAAATCGCGGACTCGCAAACACTCGCGAAATCGCGGACTCGTGAACACCCGCGAAATCGCGGACTCGCAAACACTCGCGAAATCGCGGACTCGTGAACACTCGCGGACTCGCAAACACTCGCGAAATCGCGGACTCGCAAACACTCGCGAAATCGCGGACTCGCGAACACCTGCGAAATCGCGGACTCGCAAACACTCGCGAAATCGCGGACTTGCAAACACTCGCGAAATCGCGGACCCGCGAACACTCGCAAAATCGCGGACTCGCAAACCCTCGCGAAATCACGGACTTGTGAACACTCGCGAAATCGCGGACTGGCAAACACTCGCGAAATCGCGGACTCTCAAACACTCGCGAAATCACGGACTTGTGAACACTCGCGAAATCGCGGACTCGCAAACACTCGCGAAATCGCGGACTCGTGAACACTCGCGGACTCGCGGACTCGCGAACACCCGCGAAATCGCGGACTCGCAAACACTCGCGAAATCGCGGACTCGCGAACACCCGCGAAATCGCGGACTCGCAAACACTCCCGAAATCGCGGACTCGTGAACACTCGCGGACTCGCAAACACTCGCGAAATCGCGGACTCGCGAAAGCTCGCGAAATCGCGGACTCGCGTACTCGCAATCACTCGCGAAATCGCGGACTCGCGAACACCCGCGAAATCGCGGACTCGCAAACACTCGCGAAATCGCGGACTCGCAAACACTCGCGAAATCGCGGACTCGCGAACACTCGCGAAATCGCGGACTCGCGAACACTCGCGAAATCGCGGACTCTCAAACACTCGCGAAATCACGGACTTGTGAACACTCGCGAAATCGCGGACTCGCAAACACTCGCGAAATCGCGGACTCGTGAACACTCGCGGACTCGCGGACTCGCGAACACCCGCGAAATCGCGGACTCGCAAACACTCGCGAAATCGCGGACTCGCAAACACTCGCGAAATCGCGGACTCGCGAACACCCGCGAAATCGCGGACTCGCAAACACTCGCGAAATCGCGGACTCGTGAACACTCGCGGACTCGCAAACACTCGCGAAATCGCGGACTCGCAAACACTCGCGAAATCGCGGACTCGCGAACACCCGCGAAATCGCGGACTCGCAAACACTCGCGAAATCGCGGACTCGCGAACACTCGCGAAATCGCGGACTCGCAAACACTCACGAAATCGCGCACTCGCGAACACTCGCGAAATCGCGGACTCGCGAACACTCGCGAAATCGCGGACTCGCGTACTCGCAATCACTCGCGAAATCGCGGACTCGCGAACACTCGCGAAATCGCGGACTTGCAAACACTCGCGAAATCGCGGACCCGCGAACACTCGCAAAATCGCGGACTCGCAAACTCTCGCGAAATCACGGACTTGTGAAAACTCGCGAAATCGCGGACTCGCAAACACTCGCGAAATCGCGGACTTGCAAACACTCGCGAAATCGCGGACCCGCGAACACTCGCAAAATCGCGGACTCGCAAACCCTCGCGAAATCACGGACTTGTGAAAACTCGCGAAATCGCGGACTGGCAAACACTCGCGAAATCGCGGACTCTCAAACACTCGCGAAATCACGGACTTGTGAACACTCGCGAAATCGCGGACTGGCAAACACTCGCGAAATCGCGGACTCGTGAACACTCGCGGACTCGCGGACTCGCGAACACCCGCGAAATCGCGGACTCGCAAACACTCGCGAAATCGCGGACTCGTGAACACCCGCGAAATCGCGGACTCGCAAACACTCGCGAAATCGCGGACTCGTGAAGACTCGCGGACTCGCAAACACTCGCGAAATCGCGGACTCGCAAACACTCGCGAAATCGCGGACTCGCGAACACCCGCGAAATCGCGGACTCGCAAACACTCGCGAAATCGCGGACTCGTGAACACTCGCGGACTCGCAAACACTCGCGAAATCGCGGACTCGCAAACACTCGCGAAATCGCCGACTCGCGAACACCCGCGAAATCGCGGACTCGCAAACACTCGCGAAATCGCGGACTCGCGAACACTCGCGAAATCGCGGACTCTCGAACACCCGCGAAATCGCGGACTCGCAAACACTCGCGAAATCGCGGACTCGCAAACACTCGCGAAATCGCGGACTCGCGTACTCGCGGACTCGCGAACACCCGCGAAATCGCGGACTCGCAAAAACTCACGAAATCGCGCACTCGCGAACACTCGCGAAATCGCGGACTCGCGAACACTCGCGAAATCGCGGACTCGCGTACTCGCAATCACTCGCGAAATCGCGGACTCGCGAACACTCGCGAAATCGCGGACTTGCAAACACTCGCGAAATCGCGGACCCGCGAACACTCGCAAAATCGCGGACTCGCAAATTCTCGCGAAATCACGGACTTGTGAACACTCGCGAAATCGCGGACTGGCAAACACTCGCGAAATCGCGGACTCGCGAACACCCGCGAAAACGCGGACTCGCAAACACTCCCGAAATCGCGGGCTCGTGAACACTCGAAGACTCGCAAACACTCGCGAAATCGCGGACTCGCGAACACCCGCCAAATCGCGGACTCGCGAACACTCGCGAAATCGCGGACTCGCGAAAGCTCGCGAAATCGCGGACTCGCGTACTCGCAATCACTCGCGAAATCGCCGACTCGCGAACACCCGCGAAATCGCGGACTCGCAAACACTCGCGAAATCGCGGACTCGCAAACACTCGCGAAATCGCGGACTCGCGAACACTCGCGAAATCGCGGACCCGCGAACACTCGCAAAATCGCGGACTCGCAAACCCTCGCGAAATCACGGACTTGTGAAAACTCGCGAAATCGCGGACTGGCAAACACTCGCGAAATCGCGGACTCTCAAACACTCGCGAAATCACGGACTTGTGAACACTCGCGAAATCGCGGACTGGCAAACACTCGCGAAATCGCGGACTCGTGAACACTCGCGGACTCGCGGACTCGCGAACACCCGCGAAATCGCGGACTCGCAAACACTCGCGAAATCGCGGACTCGTGAACACTCGCGAAATCGCGGACTCGCAAACACTCGCGAAATCGCGGACTCGTGAAGACTCGCGGACTCGCAAACACTCGCGAAATCGCGGACTCGCAAACACTCGCGAAATCGCGGACTCGCGAACACCCGCGAAATCGCGGACTCGCAAACACTCGCGAAATCGCGGACTCGTGAACACTCGCGGACTCGCAAACACTCGCGAAATCGCGGACTCGCAAACACTCGCGAAATCGCGGACTCGCGAACACCCGCGAAATCGCGGACTCGCAAACACTCGCGAAATCGCGGACTCGCGAACACTCGCGAAATCGCGGACTCTCGAACACCCGCGAAATCGCGGACTCGCAAACACTCGCGAAATCGCGGACTCGCAAACACTCGCGAAATCGCGGACTCGCGTACTCGCGGACTCGCGAACACCCGCGAAATCGCGGACTCGCAAAAACTCACGAAATCGCGCACTCGCGAACACTCGCGAAATCGCGGACTCGCGAACACTCGCGAAATCGCGGACTCGCGTACTCGCAATCACTCGCGAAATCGCGGACTCGCGAACACTCGCGAAATCGCGGACTTGCAAACACTCGCGAAATCGCGGACCCGCGAACACTCGCAAAATCGCGGACTCGCAAATTCTCGCGAAATCACGGACTTGTGAACACTCGCGAAATCGCGGACTGGCAAACACTCGCGAAATCGCGGACTCGCGAACACCCGCGAAAACGCGGACTCGCAAACACTCCCGAAATCGCGGACTCGTGAACACTCGAAGACTCGCAAACACTCGCGAAATCGCGGACTCGCGAACACCCGCCAAATCGCGGACTCGCGAACACTCGCGAAATCGCGGACTCGCGAAAGCTCGCGAAATCGCGGACTCGCGTACTCGCAATCACTCGCGAAATCGCCGACTCGCGAACACCCGCGAAATCGCGGACTCGCAAACACTCGCGAAATCGCGGACTCGCAAACACTCGCGAAATCGCGGACTCGCGAACACTCGCGAAATCGCGGACTCGCGAACACTCGCGAAATCGCGGACTCGCGAACACTCGCGAAATCGCGGACTCGCGAACACCCGCGAAATCGCGGACTCGCAAACACTCGCGAAATCGCGGACTCGTGAACACTCGCGGACTCGCAAACACTCGCGAAATCGCGGACTCGCAAACACTCGCGAAATCGCGGACTCGCGAACACCCGCGAAATCGCGGACTCGCAAACACTCGCGAAATCGCGGACTCGCGAACACTCGCGAAATCGCGGACTCTCGAACACCCGCGAAATCGCGGACTCGCAAACACTCGCGAAATCGCGGACTCGCAAACACTCGCGAAATCGCGGACTCGCGTACTCGCGGACTCGCGAACACCCGCGAAATCGCGGACTCGCAAAAACTCACGAAATCGCGCACTCGCGAACACTCGCGAAATCGCGGACTCGCGAACACTCGCGAAATCGCGGACTCGCGTACTCGCAATCACTCGCGAAATCGCGGACTCGCGAACACTCGCGAAATCGCGGACTTGCAAACACTCGCGAAATCGCGGACCCGCGAACACTCGCAAAATCGCGGACTCGCAAATTCTCACGAAATCACGGACTTGTGAACACTCGCGAAATCGCGGACTGGCAAACACTCGCGAAATCGCGGACTCGCGAACACCCGCGAAAACGCGGACTCGCAAACACTCCCGAAATCGCGGACTCGTGAACACTCGAAGACTCGCAAACACTCGCGAAATCGCGGACTCGCGAACACCCGCCAAATCGCGGACTCGCGAACACTCGCGAAATCGCGGACTCGCGAAAGCTCGCGAAATCGCGGACTCGCGTACTCGCAATCACTCGCGAAATCGCCGACTCGCGAACACCCGCGAAATCGCGGACTCGCAAACACTCGCGAAATCGCGGACTCGCAAACACTCGCGAAATCGCGGACTCGCGAACACTCGCGAAATCGCGGACTCGCGAACACTCGCGAAATCGCGGACTCGCGAACACTCGCGAAATCGCGGACTCGCGAACACTCGCGAAATCGCGGACTCGCGAACACCCGCGAAATCGCGGACTCGCAAACACTCGCGAAATCGCGGACTCGTGAACACTCGCGGACTCGCAAACACTCGCGAAATCGCGGACTCGCAAACACTCGCGAAATCGCGGACTCGCGAACACCCGCGAAATCGCGGACTCGCAAACACTCGCGAAATCGCGGACTCGCGAACACTCGCGAAATCGCGGACTCTCGAACACTCGCGAAATCGCGGACTCGTGAACACTCGCGGACTCGCAAACACTCGCGAAATCGCGGACTCGCAAACACTCGCGAAATCGCGGACTCGCGAACACCCGCGAAATCGCGGACTCGCAAACACTCGCGAAATCGCGGACTCGCGAACACTCGCGAAATCGCGGACTCGCAAACACTCACGAAATCGCGCACTCGCGAACACTCGCGAAATCGCGGACTCGCGAACACTCGCGAAATCGCGGACTCGCGTACTCGCAATCACTCGCGAAATCGCGGACTCGCGAACACTCGCGAAATCGCGGACTTGCAAACACTCGCGAAATCGCGGACCCGCGAACACTCGCAAAATCGCGGACTCGCAAACTCTCGCGAAATCACGGACTTGTGAAAACTCGCGAAATCGCGGACTCGCAAACACTCGCGAAATCGCGGACTTGCAAACACTCGCGAAATCGCGGACCCGCGAACACTCGCAAAATCGCGGACTCGCAAACCCTCGCGAAATCACGGACTTGTGAAAACTCGCGAAATCGCGGACTGGCAAACACTCGCGAAATCGCGGACTCTCAAACACTCGCGAAATCACGGACTTGTGAACACTCGCGAAATCGCGGACTTGCAAACACTCGCGAAATCGCGGACCCGCGAACACTCGCAAAATCGCGGACTCGCAAATTCTCGCGAAATCACGGACTTGTGAACACTCGCGAAATCGCGGACTGGCAAACACTCGCAAAATCGCGGACTCGCAAACCCTCGCGAAATCACGGACTTGTGAAAACTCGCGAAATCGCGGACTGGCAAACACTCGCGAAATCGCGGACTCTCAAACACTCGCGAAATCACGGACTTGTGAACACTCGCGAAATCGCGGACTGGCAAACACTCGCGAAATCGCGGACTCGCGAACACCCGCGAAAACCCGGACTCGCAAACACTCCCGAAATCGCGGACTCGTGAACACTCGAAGACTCGCAAACACTCGCGAAATCGCGGACTCGCGAACACCCGCCAAATCGCGGACTCGCGAACACTCGCGAAATCGCGGACTCGCGAAAGCTCGCGAAATCGCGGACTCGCGTACTCGCAATCACTCGCGAAATCGCCGACTCGCGAACACCCGCGAAATCGCGGACTCGCAAACACTCGCGAAATCGCGGACTCGCAAACACTCGCGAAATCGCGGACTCGCGAACACTCGCGAAATCGCGGACTCGCGAACACTCGCGAAATCGCGGACTCTCAAACACTCGCGAAATCACGGACTTGTGAACACTCGCGGACTCGCGGACTCGCGAACACCCGCGAAATCGCGGACTCGCAAACACTCGCGAAATCGCGGACTCGTGAACACCCGCGAAATCGCGGACTCGCAAACACTCGCGAAATCGCGGACTCGTGAACACTCGCGGACTCGCAAACACTCGCGAAATCGCGGACTCGCAAACACTCGCGAAATCGCGGACTCGCGAACACCTGCGAAATCGCGGACTCGCAAACACTCGCGAAATCGCGGACTTGCAAACACTCGCGAAATCGCGGACCCGCGAACACTCGCAAAATCGCGGACTCGCAAACCCTCGCGAAATCACGGACTTGTGAACACTCGCGAAATCGCGGACTGGCAAACACTCGCGAAATCGCGGACTCTCAAACACTCGCGAAATCACGGACTTGTGAACACTCGCGAAATCGCGGACTCGCAAACACTCGCGAAATCGCGGACTCGTGAACACTCGCGGACTCGCGGACTCGCGAACACCCGCGAAATCGCGGACTCGCAAACACTCGCGAAATCGCGGACTCGCGAACACCCGCGAAATCGCGGACTCGCAAACACTCCCGAAATCGCGGACTCGTGAACACTCGCGGACTCGCAAACACTCGCGAAATCGCGGACTCGCGAAAGCTCGCGAAATCGCGGACTCGCGTACTCGCAATCACTCGCGAAATCGCGGACTCGCGAACACCCGCGAAATCGCGGACTCGCAAACACTCGCGAAATCGCGGACTCGCAAACACTCGCGAAATCGCGGACTCGCGAACACTCGCGAAATCGCGGACTCGCGAACACTCGCGAAATCGCGGACTCTCAAACACTCGCGAAATCACGGACTTGTGAACACTCGAAAAATCGCGGACTCGCAAACACTCGCGAAATCGCGGACTCGTGAACACTCGCGGACTCGCGGACTCGCGAACACCCGCGAAATCGCGGACTCGCAAACACTCGCGAAATCGCGGACTCATGAACACCCGCGAAATCGCGGACTCGCAAACACTCGCGAAATCGCGGACTCGTGAACACTCGCGGACTCGCAAACACTCGCGAAATCGCGGACTCGCAAACACTCGCGAAATCGCGGACTCGCGAACACCCGCGAAATCGCGGACTCATGAACACCCGCGAAATCGCGGACTCGCAAACACTCGCGAAATCGCGGACTCGCGGACTCGCAAACACTCGCGAAATCGCGGACTCGCAAACACTCGCGAAATCGCGGACTCGCGAACACCCGCGAAATCGCGGACTCGCAAACACTCGCGAAATCGCGGACTCGTGAACACTCGCGGACTCGCAAACACTCGCGAAATCGCGGACTCGCAAACACTCGCGAAATCGCGGACTCGCGAACACCCGCGAAATCGCGGACTCGCAAACACTCGCGAAATCGCGGACTCGCGAACACTCGCGAAATCGCGGACTCTCGAACACTCGCGAACACCCGCGAAATCGCGGACTCGCAAACACTCGCGAAATCGCGGACTCGCAAACACTCGCGAAATCGCGGACTCGCGTACTCGCGGACTCGCGAACACCCGCGAAATCGCGGACTCGCAAACACTCACGAAATCGCGCACTCGCGAACACTCGCGAAATCGCGGACTCGCGAACACTCGCGAAATCGCGGACTCGCGTACTCGCAATCACTCGCGAAATCGCGGACTCGCGAACACTCGCGAAATCGCGGACTTGCAAACACTCGCGAAATCGCGGACCCGCGAACACTCGCAAAATCGCGGACTCGCAAACCCTCGCGAAATCACGGACTTGTGAACACTCGCGAAATCGCGGACTGGCAAACACTCGCGAAATCGCGGACTCTCAAACACTCGCGAAATCACGGACTTGTGAACACTCGCGAAATCGCGGACTCGCAAACACTCGCGAAATCGCGGACTCGTGAACACTCGCGGACTCGCGGACTCGCGAACACCCGCGAAATCGCGGACTCGCAAACACTCGCGAAATCGCGGACTCGTGAACACCCGCGAAATCGCGGACTCGCAAACACTCGCGAAATCGCGGACTCGTGAACACTCGCGGACTCGCAAACACTCGCGAAATCGCGGACTCGCAAACACTCGCGAAATCGCGGACTCGCGAACACCCGCGAAATCGGGGACTCGCAAACACTCGCGAAATCGCGGACTCGTGAACACTCGCGGACTCGCAAACACTCGCGAAATCGCGGACTCGCAAACACTCGCGAAATCGCGGACTCGCGAACACCCGCGAAATCGCGGACTCGCAAACACTCGCGAAATCGCGGACTCGCGAACACTCGCGAAATCGCGGACTCGCAAACACTCACGAAATCGCGCACTCGCGAACACTCGCGAAATCGCGGACTCGCGAACACTCGCGAAATCGCGGACTCGCGTACTCGCAATCACTCGCGAAATCGCGGACTCGCGAACACTCGCGAAATCGCGGACTTGCAAACACTCGCGAAATCGCGGACCCGCGAACACTCGCAAAATCGCGGACTCGCAAACTCTCGCGAAATCACGGACTTGTGAAAACTCGCGAAATCGCGGACTCGCAAACACTCGCGAAATCGCGGACTTGCAAACACTCGCGAAATCGCGGACCCGCGAACACTCGCAAAATCGCGGACTCGCAAACCCTCGCGAAATCACGGACTTGTGAAAACTCGCGAAATCGCGGACTGGCAAACACTCGCGAAATCGCGGACTCTCAAACACTCGCGAAATCACGGACTTGTGAACACTCGCGAAATCGCGGACTTGCAAACACTCGCGAAATCGCGGACCCGCGAACACTCGCAAAATCGCGGACTCGCAAATTCTCGCGAAATCACGGACTTGTGAACACTCGCGAAATCGCGGACTGGCAAACACTCGCAAAATCGCGGACTCGCAAACCCTCGCGAAATCACGGACTTGTGAAAACTCGCGAAATCGCGGACTGGCAAACACTCGCGAAATCGCGGACTCTCAAACACTCGCGAAATCACGGACTTGTGAACACTCGCGAAATCGCGGACTGGCAAACACTCGCGAAATCGCGGACTCGCGAACACCCGCGAAAACGCGGACTCGCAAACACTCCCGAAATCGCGGACTCGTGAACACTCGAAGACTCGCAAACACTCGCGAAATCGCGGACTCGCGAACACCCGCCAAATCGCGGACTCGCGAACACTCGCGAAATCGCGGACTCGCGAAAGCTCGCGAAATCGCGGACTCGCGTACTCGCAATCACTCGCGAAATCGCCGACTCGCGAACACCCGCGAAATCGCGGACTCGCAAACACTCGCGAAATCGCGGACTCGCAAACACTCGCGAAATCGCGGACTCGCGAACACTCGCGAAATCGCGGACTCGCGAACACTCGCGAAATCGCGGACTCTCAAACACTCGCGAAATCACGGACTTGTGAACACTCGCGGACTCGCGGACTCGCGAACACCCGCGAAATCGCGGACTCGCAAACACTCGCGAAATCGCGGACTCGTGAACACCCGCGAAATCGCGGACTCGCAAACACTCGCGAAATCGCGGACTCGTGAACACTCGCGGACTCGCAAACACTCGCGAAATCGCGGACTCGCAAACACTCGCGAAATCGCGGACTCGCGAACACCTGCGAAATCGCGGACTCGCAAACACTCGCGAAATCGCGGACTTGCAAACACTCGCGAAATCGCGGACCCGCGAACACTCGCAAAATCGCGGACTCGCAAACCCTCGCGAAATCACGGACTTGTGAACACTCGCGAAATCGCGGACTGGCAAACACTCGCGAAATCGCGGACTCTCAAACACTCGCGAAATCACGGACTTGTGAACACTCGCGAAATCGCGGACTCGCAAACACTCGCGAAATCGCGGACTCGTGAACACTCGCGGACTCGCGGACTCGCGAACACCCGCGAAATCGCGGACTCGCAAACACTCGCGAAATCGCGGACTCGCGAACACCCGCGAAATCGCGGACTCGCAAACACTCCCGAAATCGCGGACTCGTGAACACTCGCGGACTCGCAAACACTCGCGAAATCGCGGACTCGCGAAAGCTCGCGAAATCGCGGACTCGCGTACTCGCAATCACTCGCGAAATCGCGGACTCGCGAACACCCGCGAAATCGCGGACTCGCAAACACTCGCGAAATCGCGGACTCGCAAACACTCGCGAAATCGCGGACTCGCGAACACTCGCGAAATCGCGGACTCGCGAACACTCGCGAAATCGCGGACTCTCAAACACTCGCGAAATCACGGACTTGTGAACACTCGCGAAATCGCGGACTCGCAAACACTCGCGAAATCGCGGACTCGTGAACACTCGCGGACTCGCGGACTCGCGAACACCCGCGAAATCGCGGACTCGCAAACACTCGCGAAATCGCGGACTCGCAAACACTCGCGAAATCGCGGACTCGCGAACACCCGCGAAATCGCGGACTCGCAAACACTCGCGAAATCGCGGACTCGTGAACACTCGCGGACTCGCAAACACTCGCGAAATCGCGGACTCGCAAACACTCGCGAAATCGCGGACTCGCGAACACCCGCGAAATCGCGGACTCGCAAACACTCGCGAAATCGCGGACTCGCGAACACTCGCGAAATCGCGGACTCGCAAACACTCACGAAATCGCGCACTCGCGAACACTCGCGAAATCGCGGACTCGCGAACACTCGCGAAATCGCGGACTCGCGTACTCGCAATCACTCGCGAAATCGCGGACTCGCGAACACTCGCGAAATCGCGGACTTGCAAACACTCGCGAAATCGCGGACCCGCGAACACTCGCAAAATCGCGGACTCGCAAACTCTCGCGAAATCACGGACTTGTGAAAACTCGCGAAATCGCGGACTCGCAAACACTCGCGAAATCGCGGACTTGCAAACACTCGCGAAATCGCGGACCCGCGAACACTCGCAAAATCGCGGACTCGCAAACCCTCGCGAAATCACGGACTTGTGAAAACTCGCGAAATCGCGGACTGGCAAACACTCGCGAAATCGCGGACTCTCAAACACTCGCGAAATCACGGACTTGTGAACACTCGCGAAATCGCGGACTGGCAAACACTCGCGAAATCGCGGACTCGTGAACACTCGCGGACTCGCGGACTCGCGAACACCCGCGAAATCGCGGACTCGCAAACACTCGCGAAATCGCGGACTCGTGAACACCCGCGAAATCGCGGACTCGCAAACACTCGCGAAATCGCGGACTCGTGAAGACTCGCGGACTCGCAAACACTCGCGAAATCGCGGACTCGCAAACACTCGCGAAATCGCGGACTCGCGAACACCCGCGAAATCGCGGACTCGCAAACACTCGCGAAATCGCGGACTCGTGAACACTCGCGGACTCGCAAACACTCGCGAAATCGCGGACTCGCAAACACTCGCGAAATCGCCGACTCGCGAACACCCGCGAAATCGCGGACTCGCAAACACTCGCGAAATCGCGGACTCGCGAACACTCGCGAAATCGCGGACTCTCGAACACCCGCGAAATCGCGGACTCGCAAACACTCGCGAAATCGCGGACTCGCAAACACTCGCGAAATCGCGGACTCGCGTACTCGCGGACTCGCGAACACCCGCGAAATCGCGGACTCGCAAAAACTCACGAAATCGCGCACTCGCGAACACTCGCGAAATCGCGGACTCGCGAACACTCGCGAAATCGCGGACTCGCGTACTCGCAATCACTCGCGAAATCGCGGACTCGCGAACACTCGCGAAATCGCGGACTTGCAAACACTCGCGAAATCGCGGACCCGCGAACACTCGCAAAATCGCGGACTCGCAAATTCTCGCGAAATCACGGACTTGTGAACACTCGCGAAATCGCGGACTGGCAAACACTCGCGAAATCGCGGACTCGCGAACACCCGCGAAAACGCGGACTCGCAAACACTCCCGAAATCGCGGGCTCGTGAACACTCGAAGACTCGCAAACACTCGCGAAATCGCGGACTCGCGAACACCCGCCAAATCGCGGACTCGCGAACACTCGCGAAATCGCGGACTCGCGAAAGCTCGCGAAATCGCGGACTCGCGTACTCGCAATCACTCGCGAAATCGCCGACTCGCGAACACCCGCGAAATCGCGGACTCGCAAACACTCGCGAAATCGCGGACTCGCAAACACTCGCGAAATCGCGGACTCGCGAACACTCGCGAAATCGCGGACCCGCGAACACTCGCAAAATCGCGGACTCGCAAACCCTCGCGAAATCATGGACTTGTGAAAACTCGCGAAATCGCGGACTGGCAAACACTCGCGAAATCGCGGACTCTCAAACACTCGCGAAATCACGGACTTGTGAACACTCGCGAAATCGCGGACTGGCAAACACTCGCGAAATCGCGGACTCGTGAACACTCGCGGACTCGCGGACTCGCGAACACCCGCGAAATCGCGGACTCGCAAACACTCGCGAAATCGCGGACTCGTGAACACTCGCGAAATCGCGGACTCGCAAACACTCGCGAAATCGCGGACTCGTGAAGACTCGCGGACTCGCAAACACTCGCGAAATCGCGGACTCGCAAACACTCGCGAAATCGCGGACTCGCGAACACCCGCGAAATCGCGGACTCGCAAACACTCGCGAAATCGCGGACTCGTGAACACTCGCGGACTCGCAAACACTCGCGAAATCGCGGACTCGCAAACACTCGCGAAATCGCGGACTCGCGAACACCCGCGAAATCGCGGACTCGCAAACACTCGCGAAATCGCGGACTCGCGAACACTCGCGAAATCGCGGACTCTCGAACACCCGCGAAATCGCGGACTCGCAAACACTCGCGAAATCGCGGACTCGCAAACACTCGCGAAATCGCGGACTCGCGTACTCGCGGACTCGCGAACACCCGCGAAATCGCGGACTCGCAAAAACTCACGAAATCGCGCACTCGCGAACACTCGCGAAATCGCGGACTCGCGAACACTCGCGAAATCGCGGACTCGCGTACTCGCAATCACTCGCGAAATCGCGGACTCGCGAACACTCGCGAAATCGCGGACTTGCAAACACTCGCGAAATCGCGGACCCGCGAACACTCGCAAAATCGCGGACTCGCAAATTCTCGCGAAATCACGGACTTGTGAACACTCGCGAAATCGCGGACTGGCAAACACTCGCGAAATCGCGGACTCGCGAACACCCGCGAAAACGCGGACTCGCAAACACTCCCGAAATCGCGGACTCGTGAACACTCGAAGACTCGCAAACACTCGCGAAATCGCGGACTCGCGAACACCCGCCAAATCGCGGACTCGCGAACACTCGCGAAATCGCGGACTCGCGAAAGCTCGCGAAATCGCGGACTCGCGTACTCGCAATCACTCGCGAAATCGCCGACTCGCGAACACCCGCGAAATCGCGGACTCGCAAACACTCGCGAAATCGCGGACTCGCAAACACTCGCGAAATCGCGGACTCGCGAACACTCGCGAAATCGCGGACTCGCGAACACTCGCGAAATCGCGGACTCGCGAACACTCGCGAAATCGCGGACTCGCGAACACCCGCGAAATCGCGGACTCGCAAACACTCGCGAAATCGCGGACTCGTGAACACTCGCGGACTCGCAAACACTCGCGAAATCGCGGACTCGCAAACACTCGCGAAATCGCGGACTCGCGAACACCCGCGAAATCGCGGACTCGCAAACACTCGCGAAATCGCGGACTCGCGAACACTCGCGAAATCGCGGACTCTCGAACACCCGCGAAATCGCGGACTCGCAAACACTCGCGAAATCGCGGACTCGCAAACACTCGCGAAATCGCGGACTCGCGTACTCGCGGACTCGCGAACACCCGCGAAATCGCGGACTCGCAAAAACTCACGAAATCGCGCACTCGCGAACACTCGCGAAATCGCGGACTCGCGAACACTCGCGAAATCGCGGACTCGCGTACTCGCAATCACTCGCGAAATCGCGGACTCGCGAACACTCGCGAAATCGCGGACTTGCAAACACTCGCGAAATCGCGGACCCGCGAACACTCGCAAAATCGCGGACTCGCAAACACTCGCGAAATCGCGGACTCGCGTACTCGCGGACTCGCGAACACCCGCGAAATCGCGGACTCGCAAAAACTCACGAAATCGCGCACTCGCGAACACTCGCGAAATCGCGGACTCGCGAACACTCGCGAAATCGCGGACTCGCGTACTCGCAATCACTCGCGAAATCGCGGACTCGCGAACACTCGCGAAATCGCGGACTTGCAAACACTCGCGAAATCGCGGACCCGCGAACACTCGCAAAATCGCGGACTCGCAAATTCTCACGAAATCACGGACTTGTGAACACTCGCGAAATCGCGGACTGGCAAACACTCGCGAAATCGCGGACTCGCGAACACCCGCGAAAACGCGGACTCGCAAACACTCCCGAAATCGCGGACTCGTGAACACTCGAAGACTCGCAAACACTCGCGAAATCGCGGACTCGCGAACACCCGCCAAATCGCGGACTCGCGAACACTCGCGAAATCGCGGACTCGCGAAAGCTCGCGAAATCGCGGACTCGCGTACTCGCAATCACTCGCGAAATCGCCGACTCGCGAACACCCGCGAAATCGCGGACTCGCAAACACTCGCGAAATCGCGGACTCGCAAACACTCGCGAAATCGCGGACTCGCGAACACTCGCGAAATCGCGGACTCGCGAACACTCGCGAAATCGCGGACTCGCGAACACTCGCGAAATCGCGGACTCGCGAACACTCGCGAAATCGCGGACTCGCGAACACCCGCGAAATCGCGGACTCGCAAACACTCGCGAAATCGCGGACTCGTGAACACTCGCGGACTCGCAAACACTCGCGAAATCGCGGACTCGCAAACACTCGCGAAATCGCGGACTCGCGAACACCCGCGAAATCGCGGACTCGCAAACACTCGCGAAATCGCGGACTCGCGAACACTCGCGAAATCGCGGACTCTCGAACACCCGCGAAATCGCGGACTCGCAAACACTCGCGAAATCGCGGACTCGCAAACACTCGCGAAATCGCGGACTCGCGTACTCGCGGACTCGCGAACACCCGCGAAATCGCGGACTCGCAAACACTCGCGAAATCGCGGACTCGCAAACACTCGCGAAATCGCGGACTCGCGAACACTCGCGAAATCGCGGACCCGCGAACACTCGCAAAATCGCGGACTCGCAAACCCTCGCGAAATCACGGACTTGTGAAAACTCGCGAAATCGCGGACTGGCAAACACTCGCGAAATCGCGGACTCTCAAACACTCGCGAAATCACGGACTTGTGAACACTCGCGAAATCGCGGACTGGCAAACACTCGCGAAATCGCGGACTCGTGAACACTCGCGGACTCGCGGACTCGCGAACACCCGCGAAATCGCGGACTCGCAAACACTCGCGAAATCGCGGACTCGTGAACACTCGCGAAATCGCGGACTCGCAAACACTCGCGAAATCGCGGACTCGTGAAGACTCGCGGACTCGCAAACACTCGCGAAATCGCGGACTCGCAAACACTCGCGAAATCGCGGACTCGCGAACACCCGCGAAATCGCGGACTCGCAAACACTCGCGAAATCGCGGACTCGTGAACACTCGCGGACTCGCAAACACTCGCGAAATCGCGGACTCGCAAACACTCGCGAAATCGCGGACTCGCGAACACCCGCGAAATCGCGGACTCGCAAACACTCGCGAAATCGCGGACTCGCGAACACTCGCGAAATCGCGGACTCTCGAACACCCGCGAAATCGCGGACTCGCAAACACTCGCGAAATCGCGGACTCGCAAACACTCGCGAAATCGCGGACTCGCGTACTCGCGGACTCGCGTACACCCGCGAAATCGCGGACTCGCAAAAACTCACGAAATCGCGCACTCGCGAACACTCGCGAAATCGCGGACTCGCGAACACTCGCGAAATCGCGGACTCGCGTACTCGCAATCACTCGCGAAATCGCGGACTCGCGAACACTCGCGAAATCGCGGACTTGCAAACACTCGCGAAATCGCGGACCCGCGAACACTCGCAAAATCGCGGACTCGCAAATTCTCGCGAAATCACGGACTTGTGAACACTCGCGAAATCGCGGACTGGCAAACACTCGCGAAATCGCGGACTCGCGAACACCCGCGAAAACGCGGACTCGCAAACACTCCCGAAATCGCGGACTCGTGAACACTCGAAGACTCGCAAACACTCGCGAAATCGCGGACTCGCGAACACCCGCCAAATCGCGGACTCGCGAACACTCGCGAAATCGCGGACTCGCGAAAGCTCGCGAAATCGCGGACTCGCGTACTCGCAATCACTCGCGAAATCGCCGACTCGCGAACACCCGCGAAATCGCGGACTCGCAAACACTCGCGAAATCGCGGACTCGCAAACACTCGCGAAATCGCGGACTCGCGAACACTCGCGAAATCGCGGACTCGCGAACACTCGCGAAATCGCGGACTCGCGAACACTCGCGAAATCGCGGACTCGCGAACACCCGCGAAATCGCGGACTCGCAAACACTCGCGAAATCGCGGACTCGTGAACACTCGCGGACTCGCAAACACTCGCGAAATCGCGGACTCGCAAACACTCGCGAAATCGCGGACTCGCGAACACCCGCGAAATCGCGGACTCGCAAACACTCGCGAAATCGCGGACTCGCGAACACTCGCGAAATCGCGGACTCTCGAACACCCGCGAAATCGCGGACTCGCAAACACTCGCGAAATCGCGGACTCGCAAACACTCGCGAAATCGCGGACTCGCGTACTCGCGGACTCGCGAACACCCGCGAAATCGCGGACTCGCAAAAACTCACGAAATCGCGCACTCGCGAACACTCGCGAAATCGCGGACTCGCGAACACTCGCGAAATCGCGGACTCGCGTACTCGCAATCACTCGCGAAATCGCGGACTCGCGAACACTCGCGAAATCGCGGACTTGCAAACACTCGCGAAATCGCGGACCCGCGAACACTCGCAAAATCGCGGACTCGCAAATTCTCGCGAAATCACGGACTTGTGAACACTCGCGAAATCGCGGACTGGCAAACACTCGCGAAATCGCGGACTCGCGAACACCCGCGAAAACGCGGACTCGCAAACACTCCCGAAATCGCGGACTCGTGAACACTCGAAGACTCGCAAACACTCGCGAAATCGCGGACTCGCGAACACCCGCCAAATCGCGGACTCGCGAACACTCGCGAAATCGCGGACTCGCGAAAGCTCGCGAAATCGCGGACTCGCGTACTCGCAATCACTCGCGAAATCGCCGACTCGCGAACACCCGCGAAATCGCGGACTCGCAAACACTCGCGAAATCGCGGACTCGCAAACACTCGCGAAATCGCGGACTCGCGAACACTCGCGAAATCGCGGACTCGCGAACACTCGCGAAATCGCGGACTCTCAAACACTCGCGAAATCACGGACTTGTGAACACTCGCGGACTCGCGGACTCGCGAACACCCGCGAAATCGCGGACTCGCAAACACTCGCGAAATCGCGGACTCGTGAACACCCGCGAAATCGCGGACTCGCAAACACTCGCGAAATCGCGGACTCGTGAACACTCGCGGACTCGCAAACACTCGCGAAATCGCGGACTCGCAAACACTCGCGAAATCGCGGACTCGCGAACACCTGCGAAATCGCGGACTCGCAAACACTCGCGAAATCGCGGACTTGCAAACACTCGCGAAATCGCGGACCCGCGAACACTCGCAAAATCGCGGACTCGCAAACCCTCGCGAAATCACGGACTTGTGAACACTCGCGAAATCGCGGACTGGCAAACACTCGCGAAATCGCGGACTCTCAAACACTCGCGAAATCACGGACTTGTGAACACTCGCGAAATCGCGGACTCGCAAACACTCGCGAAATCGCGGACTCGTGAACACTCGCGGACTCGCGGACTCGCGAACACCCGCGAAATCGCGGACTCGCAAACACTCGCGAAATCGCGGACTCGCGAACACCCGCGAAATCGCGGACTCTCAAACACTCCCGAAATCGCGGACTCGTGAACACTCGCGGACTCGCAAACACTCGCGAAATCGCTGACTCGCGAAAGCTCGCGAAATCGCGGACTCGCGTACTCGCAATCACTCGCGAAATCGCGGACTCGCGAACACCCGCGAAATCGCGGACTCGCAAACACTCGCGAAATCGCGGACTCGCAAACACTCGCGAAATCGCGGACTCGCGAACACTCGCGAAATCGCGGACTCGCGAACACTCGCGAAATCGCGGACTCTCAAACACTCGCGAAATCACGGACTTGTGAACACTCGCGGAGTCGCGGACTCGCGAACACCCGCGAAATCGCGGACTCGCAAACACTCGCGAAATCGCGGACTCGTGAACACCCGCGAAATCGCGGACTCGCAAACACTCGCGAAATCGCGGACTCGTGAACACTCGCGGACTCGCAAACACTCGCGAAATCGCGGACTCGCAAACACTCGCGAAATCGCGGACTCGCGAACACCTGCGAAATCGCGGACTCGCAAACACTCGCGAAATCGCGGACTTGCAAACACTCGCGAAATCGCGGACCCGCGAACACTCGCAAAATCGCGGACTCGCAAACCCTCGCGAAATCACGGACTTGTGAACACTCGCGAAATCGCGGACTGGCAAACACTCGCGAAATCGCGGACTCTCAAACACTCGCGAAATCACGGACTTGTGAACACTCGCGAAATCGCGGACTCGCAAACACTCGCGAAATCGCGGACTCGTGAACACTCGCGGACTCGCGGACTCGCGAACACCCGCGAAATCGCGGACTCGCAAACACTCGCGAAATCGCGGACTCGCGAACACCCGCGAAATCGCGGACTCTCAAACACTCCCGAAATCGCGGACTCGTGAACACTCGCGGACTCGCAAACACTCGCGAAATCGCTGACTCGCGAAAGCTCGCGAAATCGCGGACTCGCGTACTCGCAATCACTCGCGAAATCGCGGACTCGCGAACACCCGCGAAATCGCGGACTCGCAAACACTCGCGAAATCGCGGACTCGCAAACACTCGCGAAATCGCGGACTCGCGAACACTCGCGAAATCGCGGACTCGCGAACACTCGCGAAATCGCGGACTCTCAAACACTCGCGAAATCACGGACTTGTGAACACTCGCGAAATCGCGGACTCGCAAACACTCGCGAAATCGCGGACTCGTGAACACTCGCGGACTCGCGGACTCGCGAACACCCGCGAAATCGCGGACTCGCAAACACTCGCGAAATCGCGGACTAATGAACACCCGCGAAATCGCGGACTCGCAAACACTCGCGAAATCGCGGACTCGCGGACTCGCAAACACTCGCGAAATCGCGGACTCGCAAACACTCGCGAAATCGCGGACTCGCGAACACCCGCGAAATCGCGGACTCGCAAACACTCGCGAAATCGCGGACTCGTGAACACTCGCGGACTCGCAAACACTCGCGAAATCGCGGACTCGCAAACACTCGCGAAATCGCGGACTCGCGAACACCCGCGAAATCGCGGACTCGCAAACACTCGCGAAATCGCGGACTCGCGAACACTCGCGAAATCGCGGACTCTCGAACACTCGCGAACACCCGCGAAATCGCGGACTCGCAAACACTCGCGAAATCGCGGACTCGCAAACACTCGCGAAATCGCGGACTCGCGTACTCGCGGACTCGCGAACACCCGCGAAATCGCGGACTCGCAAACACTCACGAAATCGCGCACTCGCGAACACTCGCGAAATCGCGGACTCGCGAACACTCGCGAAATCGCGGACTCGCGTACTCGCAATCACTCGCGAAATCGCGGACTCGCGAACACTCGCGAAATCGCGGACTTGCAAACACTCGCGAAATCGCGGACCCGCGAACACTCGCAAAATCGCGGACTCGCAAACCCTCGCGAAATCACGGACTTGTGAACACTCGCGAAATCGCGGACTGGCAAACACTCGCGAAATCGCGGACTCTCAAACACTCGCGAAATCACGGACTTGTGAACACTCGCGAAATCGCGGACTCGCAAACACTCGCGAAATCGCGGACTCGTGAACACTCGCGGACTCGCGGACTCGCGAACACCCGCGAAATCGCGGACTCGCAAACACTCGCGAAATCGCGGACTCGTGAACACCCGCGAAATCGCGGACTCGCAAACACTCGCGAAATCGCGGACTCGTGAACACTCGCGGACTCGCAAACACTCGCGAAATCGCGGACTCGCAAACACTCGCGAAATCGCGGACTCGCGAACACCCGCGAAATCGCGGACTCGCAAACACTCGCGAAATCGCGGACTCGTGAACACTCGCGGACTCGCAAACACTCGCGAAATCGCGGACTCGCAAACACTCGCGAAATCGCGGACTCGCGAACACCCGCGAAATCGCGGACTCGCAAACACTCGCGAAATCGCGGACTCGCGAACACTCGCGAAATCGCGGACTCGCAAACACTCACGAAATCGCGCACTCGCGAACACTCGCGAAATCGCGGACTCGCGAACACTCGCGAAATCGCGGACTCGCGTACTCGCAATCACTCGCGAAATCGCGGACTCGCGAACACTCGCGAAATCGCGGACTTGCAAACACTCGCGAAATCGCGGACCCGCGAACACTCGCAAAATCGCGGACTCGCAAACTCTCGCGAAATCACGGACTTGTGAAAACTCGCGAAATCGCGGACTCGCAAACACTCGCGAAATCGCGGACTTGCAAACACTCGCGAAATCGCGGACCCGCGAACACTCGCAAAATCGCGGACTCGCAAACCCTCGCGAAATCACGGACTTGTGAAAACTCGCGAAATCGCGGACTGGCAAACACTCGCGAAATCGCGGACTCTCAAACACTCGCGAAATCACGGACTTGTGAACACTCGCGAAATCGCGGACTTGCAAACACTCGCGAAATCGCGGACCCGCGAACACTCGCAAAATCGCGGACTCGCAAATTCTCGCGAAATCACGGACTTGTGAACACTCGCGAAATCGCGGACTGGCAAACACTCGCGAAATCGCGGACTCTCAAACACTCGCGAAATCACGGACTCGCGAACACTCGCGAAATCGCGGACTTGCAAACACTCGCGAAATCGCGGACCCGCGAACACTCGCAAAATCGCGGACTCGCAAATTCTCGCGAAATCACGGACTTGTGAACACTCGCGAAATCGCGGACTGGCAAACACTCGCGAAATCGCGGACTCGCGAACACCCGCGAAAACGCGGACTCGCAAACACTCCCGAAATCGCGGACTCGTGAACACTCGAAGACTCGCAAACACTCGCGAAATCGCGGACTCGCGAACACCCGCCAAATCGCGGACTCGCGAACACTCGCGAAATCGCGGACTCGCGAAAGCTCGCGAAATCGCGGACTCGCGTACTCGCAATCACTCGCGAAATCGCCGACTCGCGAACACCCGCGAAATCGCGGACTCGCAAACACTCGCGAAATCGCGGACTCGCAAACACTCGCGAAATCGCGGACTCGCGAACACTCGCGAAATCGCGGACTCGCGAACACTCGCGAAATCGCGGACTCTCAAACACTCGCGAAATCACGGACTTGTGAACACTCGCGGACTCGCGGACTCGCGAACACCCGCGAAATCGCGGACTCGCAAACACTCGCGAAATCGCGGACTCGTGAACACCCGCGAAATCGCGGACTCGCAAACACTCGCGAAATCGCGGACTCGTGAACACTCGCGGACTCGCAAACACTCGCGAAATCGCGGACTCGCAAACACTCGCGAAATCGCGGACTCGCGAACACCTGCGAAATCGCGGACTCGCAAACACTCGCGAAATCGCGGACTTGCAAACACTCGCGAAATCGCGGACCCGCGAACACTCGCAAAATCGCGGACTCGCAAACCCTCGCGAAATCACGGACTTGTGAACACTCGCGAAATCGCGGACTGGCAAACACTCGCGAAATCGCGGACTCTCAAACACTCGCGAAATCACGGACTTGTGAACACTCGCGAAATCGCGGACTCGCAAACACTCGCGAAATCGCGGACTCGTGAACACTCGCGGACTCGCGGACTCGCGAACACCCGCGAAATCGCGGACTCGCAAACACTCGCGAAATCGCGGACTCGCGAACACCCGCGAAATCGCGGACTCGCAAACACTCCCGAAATCGCGGACTCGTGAACACTCGCGGACTCGCAAACACTCGCGAAATCGCTGACTCGCGAAAGCTCGCGAAATCGCGGACTCGCGTACTCGCAATCACTCGCGAAATCGCGGACTCGCGAACACCCGCGAAATCGCGGACTCGCAAACACTCGCGAAATCGCGGACTCGCAAACACTCGCGAAATCGCGGACTCGCGAACACTCGCGAAATCGCGGACTCGCGAACACTCGCGAAATCGCGGACTCTCAAACACTCGCGAAATCACGGACTTGTGAACACTCGCGAAATCGCGGACTCGCAAACACTCGCGAAATCGCGGACTCGTGAACACTCGCGGACTCGCGGACTCGCGAACACCCGCGAAATCGCGGACTCGCAAACACTCGCGAAATCGCGGACTCATGAACACCCGCGAAATCGCGGACTCGCAAACACTCGCGAAATCGCGAAATCGCGGACTCGCAAACACTCGCGAAATCGCGGACTCGCAAACACTCGCGAAATCGCGGACTCGCGAACACCCGCGAAATCGCGGACTCGCAAACACTCGCGAAATCGCGGACTCGTGAACACTCGCGGACTCGCAAACACTCGCGAAATCGCGGACTCGCAAACACTCGCGAAATCGCGGACTCGCGAACACCCGCGAAATCGCGGACTCGCAAACACTCGCGAAATCGCGGACTCGCGAACACTCGCGAAATCGCGGACTCTCGAACACTCGCGAACACCCGCGAAATCGCGGACTCGCAAACACTCGCGAAATCGCGGACTCGCAAACACTCGCGAAATCGCGGACTCGCGTACTCGCGGACTCGCGAACACCCGCGAAATCGCGGACTCGCAAACACTCACGAAATCGCGCACTCGCGAACACTCGCGAAATCGCGGACTCGCGAACACTCGCGAAATCGCGGACTCGCGTACTCGCAATCACTCGCGAAATCGCGGACTCGCGAACACTCGCGAAATCGCGGACTTGCAAACACTCGCGAAATCGCGGACCCGCGAACACTCGCAAAATCGCGGACTCGCAAACCCTCGCGAAATCACGGACTTGTGAACACTCGCGAAATCGCGGACTGGCAAACACTCGCGAAATCGCGGACTCTCAAACACTCGCGAAATCACGGACTTGTGAACACTCGCGAAATCGCGGACTCGCAAACACTCGCGAAATCGCGGACTCGTGAACACTCGCGGACTCGCGGACTCGCGAACACCCGCGAAATCGCGGACTCGCAAACACTCGCGAAATCGCGGACTCGTGAACACCCGCGAAATCGCGGACTCGCAAACACTCGCGAAATCGCGGACTCGTGAACACTCGCGGACTCGCAAACACTCGCGAAATCGCGGACTCGCAAACACTCGCGAAATCGCGGACTCGCGAACACCCGCGAAATCGCGGACTCGCAAACACTCGCGAAATCGCGGACTCGTGAACACTCGCGGACTCGCAAACACTCGCGAAATCGCGGACTCGCAAACACTCGCGAAATCGCGGACTCGCGAACACCCGCGAAATCGCGGACTCGCAAACACTCGCGAAATCGCGGACTCGCGAACACTCGCGAAATCGCGGACTCGCAAACACTCACGAAATCGCGCACTCGCGAACACTCGCGAAATCGCGGACTCGCGAACACTCGCGAAATCGCGGACTCGCGTACTCGCAATCACTCGCGAAATCGCGGACTCGCGAACACTCGCGAAATCGCGGACTTGCAAACACTCGCGAAATCGCGGACCCGCGAACACTCGCAAAATCGCGGACTCGCAAACTCTCGCGAAATCACGGACTTGTGAAAACTCGCGAAATCGCGGACTCGCAAACACTCGCGAAATCGCGGACTTGCAAACACTCGCGAAATCGCGGACCCGCGAACACTCGCAAAATCGCGGACTCGCAAACCCTCGCGAAATCACGGACTTGTGAAAACTCGCGAAATCGCGGACTGGCAAACACTCGCGAAATCGCGGACTCTCAAACACTCGCGAAATCACGGACTTGTGAACACTCGCGAAATCGCGGACTTGCAAACACTCGCGAAATCGCGGACCCGCGAACACTCGCAAAATCGCGGACTCGCAAATTCTCGCGAAATCACGGACTTGTGAACACTCGCGAAATCGCGGACTGGCAAACACTCGCAAAATCGCGGACTCGCAAACCCTCGCGAAATCACGGACTTGTGAAAACTCGCGAAATCGCGGACTGGCAAACACTCGCGAAATCGCGGACTCTCAAACACTCGCGAAATCACGGACTTGTGAACACTCGCGAAATCGCGGACTGGCAAACACTCGCGAAATCGCGGACTCGCGAACACCCGCGAAAACGCGGACTCGCAAACACTCCCGAAATCGCGGACTCGTGAACACTCGAAGACTCGCAAACACTCGCGAAATCGCGGACTCGCGAACACCCGCCAAATCGCGGACTCGCGAACACTCGCGAAATCGCGGACTCGCGAAAGCTCGCGAAATCGCGGACTCGCGTACTCGCAATCACTCGCGAAATCGCCGACTCGCGAACACCCGCGAAATCGCGGACTCGCAAACACTCGCGAAATCGCGGACTCGCAAACACTCGCGAAATCGCGGACTCGCGAACACTCGCGAAATCGCGGACTCGCGAACACTCGCGAAATCGCGGACTCTCAAACACTCGCGAAATCACGGACTTGTGAACACTCGCGGACTCGCGGACTCGCGAACACCCGCGAAATCGCGGACTCGCAAACACTCGCGAAATCGCGGACTCGTGAACACCCGCGAAATCGCGGACTCGCAAACACTCGCGAAATCGCGGACTCGTGAACACTCGCGGACTCGCAAACACTCGCGAAATCGCGGACTCGCAAACACTCGCGAAATCGCGGACTCGCGAACACCTGCGAAATCGCGGACTCGCAAACACTCGCGAAATCGCGGACTTGCAAACACTCGCGAAATCGCGGACCCGCGAACACTCGCAAAATCGCGGACTCGCAAACCCTCGCGAAATCACGGACTTGTGAACACTCGCGAAATCGCGGACTGGCAAACACTCGCGAAATCGCGGACTCTCAAACACTCGCGAAATCACGGACTTGTGAACACTCGCGAAATCGCGGACTCGCAAACACTCGCGAAATCGCGGACTCGTGAACACTCGCGGACTCGCGGACTCGCGAACACCCGCGAAATCGCGGACTCGCAAACACTCGCGAAATCGCGGACTCGCGAACACCCGCGAAATCGCGGACTCGCAAACACTCCCGAAATCGCGGACTCGTGAACACTCGCGGACTCGCAAACACTCGCGAAATCGCGGACTCGCGAAAGCTCGCGAAATCGCGGACTCGCGTACTCGCAATCACTCGCGAAATCGCGGACTCGCGAACACCCGCGAAATCGCGGACTCGCAAACACTCGCGAAATCGCGGACTCGCAAACACTCGCGAAATCGCGGACTCGCGAACACTCGCGAAATCGCGGACTCGCGAACACTCGCGAAATCGCGGACTCTCAAACACTCGCGAAATCACGGACTTGTGAACACTCGAAAAATCGCGGACTCGCAAACACTCGCGAAATCGCGGACTCGTGAACACTCGCGGACTCGCGGACTCGCGAACACCCGCGAAATCGCGGACTCGCAAACACTCGCGAAATCGCGGACTCATGAACACCCGCGAAATCGCGGACTCGCAAACACTCGCGAAATCGCGGACTCGTGAACACTCGCGGACTCGCAAACACTCGCGAAATCGCGGACTCGCAAACACTCGCGAAATCGCGGACTCGCGAACACCCGCGAAATCGCGGACTCATGAACACCCGCGAAATCGCGGACTCGCAAACACTCGCGAAATCGCGGACTCGCGGACTCGCAAACACTCGCGAAATCGCGGACTCGCAAACACTCGCGAAATCGCGGACTCGCGAACACCCGCGAAATCGCGGACTCGCAAACACTCGCGAAATCGCGGACTCGTGAACACTCGCGGACTCGCAAACACTCGCGAAATCGCGGACTCGCAAACACTCGCGAAATCGCGGACTCGCGAACACCCGCGAAATCGCGGACTCGCAAACACTCGCGAAATCGCGGACTCGCGAACACTCGCGAAATCGCGGACTCTCGAACACTCGCGAACACCCGCGAAATCGCGGACTCGCAAACACTCGCGAAATCGCGGACTCGCAAACACTCGCGAAATCGCGGACTCGCGTACTCGCGGACTCGCGAACACCCGCGAAATCGCGGACTCGCAAACACTCACGAAATCGCGCACTCGCGAACACTCGCGAAATCGCGGACTCGCGAACACTCGCGAAATCGCGGACTCGCGTACTCGCAATCACTCGCGAAATCGCGGACTCGCGAACACTCGCGAAATCGCGGACTTGCAAACACTCGCGAAATCGCGGACCCGCGAACACTCGCAAAATCGCGGACTCGCAAACCCTCGCGAAATCACGGACTTGTGAACACTCGCGAAATCGCGGACTGGCAAACACTCGCGAAATCGCGGACTCTCAAACACTCGCGAAATCACGGACTTGTGAACACTCGCGAAATCGCGGACTCGCAAACACTCGCGAAATCGCGGACTCGTGAACACTCGCGGACTCGCGGACTCGCGAACACCCGCGAAATCGCGGACTCGCAAACACTCGCGAAATCGCGGACTCGTGAACACCCGCGAAATCGCGGACTCGCAAACACTCGCGAAATCGCGGACTCGTGAACACTCGCGGACTCGCAAACACTCGCGAAATCGCGGACTCGCAAACACTCGCGAAATCGCGGACTCGCGAACACCCGCGAAATCGGGGACTCGCAAACACTCGCGAAATCGCGGACTCGTGAACACTCGCGGACTCGCAAACACTCGCGAAATCGCGGACTCGCAAACACTCGCGAAATCGCGGACTCGCGAACACCCGCGAAATCGCGGACTCGCAAACACTCGCGAAATCGCGGACTCGCGAACACTCGCGAAATCGCGGACTCGCAAACACTCACGAAATCGCGCACTCGCGAACACTCGCGAAATCGCGGACTCGCGAACACTCGCGAAATCGCGGACTCGCGTACTCGCAATCACTCGCGAAATCGCGGACTCGCGAACACTCGCGAAATCGCGGACTTGCAAACACTCGCGAAATCGCGGACCCGCGAACACTCGCAAAATCGCGGACTCGCAAACTCTCGCGAAATCACGGACTTGTGAAAACTCGCGAAATCGCGGACTCGCAAACACTCGCGAAATCGCGGACTTGCAAACACTCGCGAAATCGCGGACCCGCGAACACTCGCAAAATCGCGGACTCGCAAACCCTCGCGAAATCACGGACTTGTGAAAACTCGCGAAATCGCGGACTGGCAAACACTCGCGAAATCGCGGACTCTCAAACACTCGCGAAATCACGGACTTGTGAACACTCGCGAAATCGCGGACTTGCAAACACTCGCGAAATCGCGGACCCGCGAACACTCGCAAAATCGCGGACTCGCAAATTCTCGCGAAATCACGGACTTGTGAACACTCGCGAAATCGCGGACTGGCAAACACTCGCAAAATCGCGGACTCGCAAACCCTCGCGAAATCACGGACTTGTGAAAACTCGCGAAATCGCGGACTGGCAAACACTCGCGAAATCGCGGACTCTCAAACACTCGCGAAATCACGGACTTGTGAACACTCGCGAAATCGCGGACTGGCAAACACTCGCGAAATCGCGGACTCGCGAACACCCGCGAAAACGCGGACTCGCAAACACTCCCGAAATCGCGGACTCGTGAACACTCGAAGACTCGCAAACACTCGCGAAATCGCGGACTCGCGAACACCCGCCAAATCGCGGACTCGCGAACACTCGCGAAATCGCGGACTCGCGAAAGCTCGCGAAATCGCGGACTCGCGTACTCGCAATCACTCGCGAAATCGCCGACTCGCGAACACCCGCGAAATCGCGGACTCGCAAACACTCGCGAAATCGCGGACTCGCAAACACTCGCGAAATCGCGGACTCGCGAACACTCGCGAAATCGCGGACTCGCGAACACTCGCGAAATCGCGGACTCTCAAACACTCGCGAAATCACGGACTTGTGAACACTCGCGGACTCGCGGACTCGCGAACACCCGCGAAATCGCGGACTCGCAAACACTCGCGAAATCGCGGACTCGTGAACACCCGCGAAATCGCGGACTCGCAAACACTCGCGAAATCGCGGACTCGTGAACACTCGCGGACTCGCAAACACTCGCGAAATCGCGGACTCGCGAACACTCGCGAAATCGCGGACTCGCGTACTCGCAATCACTCGCGAAATCGCGGACTCGCGAACACTCGCGAAATCGCGGACTTGCAAACACTCGCGAAATCGCGGACCCGCGAACACTCGCAAAATCGCGGACTCGCAAACTCTCGCGAAATCACGGACTTGTGAAAACTCGCGAAATCGCGGACTCGCAAACACTCGCGAAATCGCGGACTTGCAAACACTCGCGAAATCGCGGACCCGCGAACACTCGCAAAATCGCGGACTCGCAAACCCTCGCGAAATCACGGACTTGTGAAAACTCGCGAAATCGCGGACTGGCAAACACTCGCGAAATCGCGGACTCTCAAACACTCGCGAAATCACGGACTTGTGAACACTCGCGAAATCGCGGACTTGCAAACACTCGCGAAATCGCGGACCCGCGAACACTCGCAAAATCGCGGACTCGCAAATTCTCGCGAAATCACGGACTTGTGAACACTCGCGAAATCGCGGACTGGCAAACACTCGCAAAATCGCGGACTCGCAAACCCTCGCGAAATCACGGACTTGTGAAAACTCGCGAAATCGCGGACTGGCAAACACTCGCGAAATCGCGGACTCTCAAACACTCGCGAAATCACGGACTTGTGAACACTCGCGAAATCGCGGACTGGCAAACACTCGCGAAATCGCGGACTCGCGAACACCCGCGAAAACGCGGACTCGCAAACACTCCCGAAATCGCGGACTCGTGAACACTCGAAGACTCGCAAACACTCGCGAAATCGCGGACTCGCGAACACCCGCCAAATCGCGGACTCGCGAACACTCGCGAAATCGCGGACTCGCGAAAGCTCGCGAAATCGCGGACTCGCGTACTCGCAATCACTCGCGAAATCGCCGACTCGCGAACACCCGCGAAATCGCGGACTCGCAAACACTCGCGAAATCGCGGACTCGCAAACACTCGCGAAATCGCGGACTCGCGAACACTCGCGAAATCGCGGACTCGCGAACACTCGCGAAATCGCGGACTCTCAAACACTCGCGAAATCACGGACTTGTGAACACTCGCGGACTCGCGGACTCGCGAACACCCGCGAAATCGCGGACTCGCAAACACTCGCGAAATCGCGGACTCGTGAACACCCGCGAAATCGCGGACTCGCAAACACTCGCGAAATCGCGGACTCGTGAACACTCGCGGACTCGCAAACACTCGCGAAATCGCGGACTCGCAAACACTCGCGAAATCGCGGACTCGCGAACACCTGCGAAATCGCGGACTCGCAAACACTCGCGAAATCGCGGACTTGCAAACACTCGCGAAATCGCGGACCCGCGAACACTCGCAAAATCGCGGACTCGCAAACCCTCGCGAAATCACGGACTTGTGAACACTCGCGAAATCGCGGACTGGCAAACACTCGCGAAATCGCGGACTCTCAAACACTCGCGAAATCACGGACTTGTGAACACTCGCGAAATCGCGGACTCGCAAACACTCGCGAAATCGCGGACTCGTGAACACTCGCGGACTCGCGGACTCGCGAACACCCGCGAAATCGCGGACTCGCAAACACTCGCGAAATCGCGGACTCGCGAACACCCGCGAAATCGCGGACTCGCAAACACTCCCGAAATCGCGGACTCGTGAACACTCGCGGACTCGCAAACACTCGCGAAATCGCGGACTCGCGAAAGCTCGCGAAATCGCGGACTCGCGTACTCGCAATCACTCGCGAAATCGCGGACTCGCGAACACCCGCGAAATCGCGGACTCGCAAACACTCGCGAAATCGCGGACTCGCAAACACTCGCGAAATCGCGGACTCGCGAACACTCGCGAAATCGCGGACTCGCGAACACTCGCGAAATCGCGGACTCTCAAACACTCGCGAAATCACGGACTTGTGAACACTCGCGAAATCGCGGACTCGCAAACACTCGCGAAATCGCGGACTCGTGAACACTCGCGGACTCGCGGACTCGCGAACACCCGCGAAATCGCGGACTCGCAAACACTCGCGAAATCGCGGACTCGCAAACACTCGCGAAATCGCGGACTCGCGAACACCCGCGAAATCGCGGACTCGCAAACACTCGCGAAATCGCGGACTCGTGAACACTCGCGGACTCGCAAACACTCGCGAAATCGCGGACTCGCAAACACTCGCGAAATCGCGGACTCGCGAACACCCGCGAAATCGCGGACTCGCAAACACTCGCGAAATCGCGGACTCGCGAACACTCGCGAAATCGCGGACTCGCAAACACTCACGAAATCGCGCACTCGCGAACACTCGCGAAATCGCGGACTCGCGAACACTCGCGAAATCGCGGACTCGCGTACTCGCAATCACTCGCGAAATCGCGGACTCGCGAACACTCGCGAAATCGCGGACTTGCAAACACTCGCGAAATCGCGGACCCGCGAACACTCGCAAAATCGCGGACTCGCAAACTCTCGCGAAATCACGGACTTGTGAAAACTCGCGAAATCGCGGACTCGCAAACACTCGCGAAATCGCGGACTTGCAAACACTCGCGAAATCGCGGACCCGCGAACACTCGCAAAATCGCGGACTCGCAAACCCTCGCGAAATCACGGACTTGTGAAAACTCGCGAAATCGCGGACTGGCAAACACTCGCGAAATCGCGGACTCTCAAACACTCGCGAAATCACGGACTTGTGAACACTCGCGAAATCGCGGACTGGCAAACACTCGCGAAATCGCGGACTCGTGAACACTCGCGGACTCGCGGACTCGCGAACACCCGCGAAATCGCGGACTCGCAAACACTCGCGAAATCGCGGACTCGTGAACACCCGCGAAATCGCGGACTCGCAAACACTCGCGAAATCGCGGACTCGTGAAGACTCGCGGACTCGCAAACACTCGCGAAATCGCGGACTCGCAAACACTCGCGAAATCGCGGACTCGCGAACACCCGCGAAATCGCGGACTCGCAAACACTCGCGAAATCGCGGACTCGTGAACACTCGCGGACTCGCAAACACTCGCGAAATCGCGGACTCGCAAACACTCGCGAAATCGCCGACTCGCGAACACCCGCGAAATCGCGGACTCGCAAACACTCGCGAAATCGCGGACTCGCGAACACTCGCGAAATCGCGGACTCTCGAACACCCGCGAAATCGCGGACTCGCAAACACTCGCGAAATCGCGGACTCGCAAACACTCGCGAAATCGCGGACTCGCGTACTCGCGGACTCGCGAACACCCGCGAAATCGCGGACTCGCAAAAACTCACGAAATCGCGCACTCGCGAACACTCGCGAAATCGCGGACTCGCGAACACTCGCGAAATCGCGGACTCGCGTACTCGCAATCACTCGCGAAATCGCGGACTCGCGAACACTCGCGAAATCGCGGACTTGCAAACACTCGCGAAATCGCGGACCCGCGAACACTCGCAAAATCGCGGACTCGCAAATTCTCGCGAAATCACGGACTTGTGAACACTCGCGAAATCGCGGACTGGCAAACACTCGCGAAATCGCGGACTCGCGAACACCCGCGAAAACGCGGACTCGCAAACACTCCCGAAATCGCGGGCTCGTGAACACTCGAAGACTCGCAAACACTCGCGAAATCGCGGACTCGCGAACACCCGCCAAATCGCGGACTCGCGAACACTCGCGAAATCGCGGACTCGCGAAAGCTCGCGAAATCGCGGACTCGCGTACTCGCAATCACTCGCGAAATCGCCGACTCGCGAACACCCGCGAAATCGCGGACTCGCAAACACTCGCGAAATCGCGGACTCGCAAACACTCGCGAAATCGCGGACTCGCGAACACTCGCGAAATCGCGGACCCGCGAACACTCGCAAAATCGCGGACTCGCAAACCCTCGCGAAATCACGGACTTGTGAAAACTCGCGAAATCGCGGACTGGCAAACACTCGCGAAATCGCGGACTCTCAAACACTCGCGAAATCACGGACTTGTGAACACTCGCGAAATCGCGGACTGGCAAACACTCGCGAAATCGCGGACTCGTGAACACTCGCGGACTCGCGGACTCGCGAACACCCGCGAAATCGCGGACTCGCAAACACTCGCGAAATCGCGGACTCGTGAACACTCGCGAAATCGCGGACTCGCAAACACTCGCGAAATCGCGGACTCGTGAAGACTCGCGGACTCGCAAACACTCGCGAAATCGCGGACTCGCAAACACTCGCGAAATCGCGGACTCGCGAACACCCGCGAAATCGCGGACTCGCAAACACTCGCGAAATCGCGGACTCGTGAACACTCGCGGACTCGCAAACACTCGCGAAATCGCGGACTCGCAAACACTCGCGAAATCGCGGACTCGCGAACACCCGCGAAATCGCGGACTCGCAAACACTCGCGAAATCGCGGACTCGCGAACACTCGCGAAATCGCGGACTCTCGAACACCCGCGAAATCGCGGACTCGCAAACACTCGCGAAATCGCGGACTCGCAAACACTCGCGAAATCGCGGACTCGCGTACTCGCGGACTCGCGAACACCCGCGAAATCGCGGACTCGCAAAAACTCACGAAATCGCGCACTCGCGAACACTCGCGAAATCGCGGACTCGCGAACACTCGCGAAATCGCGGACTCGCGTACTCGCAATCACTCGCGAAATCGCGGACTCGCGAACACTCGCGAAATCGCGGACTTGCAAACACTCGCGAAATCGCGGACCCGCGAACACTCGCAAAATCGCGGACTCGCAAATTCTCTCGAAATCACGGACTTGTGAACACTCGCGAAATCGCGGACTGGCAAACACTCGCGAAATCGCGGACTCGCGAACACCCGCGAAAACGCGGACTCGCAAACACTCCCGAAATCGCGGACTCGTGAACACTCGAAGACTCGCAAACACTCGCGAAATCGCGGACTCGCGAACACCCGCCAAATCGCGGACTCGCGAACACTCGCGAAATCGCGGACTCGCGAAAGCTCGCGAAATCGCGGACTCGCGTACTCGCAATCACTCGCGAAATCGCCGACTCGCGAACACCCGCGAAATCGCGGACTCGCAAACACTCGCGAAATCGCGGACTCGCAAACACTCGCGAAATCGCGGACTCGCGAACACTCGCGAAATCGCGGACTCGCGAACACTCGCGAAATCGCGGACTCGCGAACACTCGCGAAATCGCGGACTCGCGAACACCCGCGAAATCGCGGACTCGCAAACACTCGCGAAATCGCGGACTCGTGAACACTCGCGGACTCGCAAACACTCGCGAAATCGCGGACTCGCAAACACTCGCGAAATCGCGGACTCGCGAACACCCGCGAAATCGCGGACTCGCAAACACTCGCGAAATCGCGGACTCGCGAACACTCGCGAAATCGCGGACTCTCGAACACCCGCGAAATCGCGGACTCGCAAACACTCGCGAAATCGCGGACTCGCAAACACTCGCGAAATCGCGGACTCGCGTACTCGCGGACTCGCGAACACCCGCGAAATCGCGGACTCGCAAAAACTCACGAAATCGCGCACTCGCGAACACTCGCGAAATCGCGGACTCGCGAACACTCGCGAAATCGCGGACTCGCGTACTCGCAATCACTCGCGAAATCGCGGACTCGCGAACACTCGCGAAATCGCGGACTTGCAAACACTCGCGAAATCGCGGACCCGCGAACACTCGCAAAATCGCGGACTCGCAAATTCTCGCGAAATCACGGACTTGTGAACACTCGCGAAATCGCGGACTGGCAAACACTCGCGAAATCGCGGACTCGCGAACACCCGCGAAAACGCGGACTCGCAAACACTCCCGAAATCGCGGACTCGTGAACACTCGAAGACTCGCAAACACTCGCGAAATCGCGGACTCGCGAACACCCGCCAAATCGCGGACTCGCGAACACTCGCGAAATCGCGGACTCGCGAAAGCTCGCGAAATCGCGGACTCGCGTACTCGCAATCACTCGCGAAATCGCCGACTCGCGAACACCCGCGAAATCGCGGACTCGCAAACACTCGCGAAATCGCGGACTCGCAAACACTCGCGAAATCGCGGACTTGCGAACACTCGCGAAATCGCGGACTCGCGAACACTCGCGAAATCGCGGACTCGCGAACACTCGCGAAATCGCGGACTCGCGAACACTCGCGAAATCGCGGACTCGCGAACACCCGCGAAATCGCGGACTCGCAAACACTCGCGAAATCGCGGACTCGTGAACACTCGCGGACTCGCAAACACTCGCGAAATCGCGGACTCGCAAACACTCGCGAAATCGCGGACTCGCGAACACCCGCGAAATCGCGGACTCGCAAACACTCGCGAAATCGCGGACTCGCGAACACTCGCGAAATCGCGGACTCTCGAACACCCGCGAAATCGCGGACTCGCAAACACTCGCGAAATCGCGGACTCGCAAACACTCGCGAAATCGCGGACTCGCGTACTCGCGGACTCGCGAACACCCGCGAAATCGCGGACTCGCAAAAACTCACGAAATCGCGCACTCGCGAACACTCGCGAAATCGCGGACTCGCGAACACTCGCGAAATCGCGGACTCGCGTACTCGCAATCACTCGCGAAATCGCGGACTCGCGAACACTCGCGAAATCGCGGACTTGCAAACACTCGCGAAATCGCGGACCCGCGAACACTCGCAAAATCGCGGACTCGCAAATTCTCGCGAAATCACGGACTTGTGAACACTCGCGAAATCGCGGACTGGCAAACACTCGCGAAATCGCGGACTCGCGAACACCCGCGAAAACGCGGACTCGCAAACACTCCCGAAATCGCGGACTCGTGAACACTCGAAGACTCGCAAACACTCGCGAAATCGCGGACTCGCGAACACCCGCCAAATCGCGGACTCGCGAACACTCGCGAAATCGCGGACTCGCGAAAGCTCGCGAAATCGCGGACTCGCGTACTCGCAATCACTCGCGAAATCGCCGACTCGCGAACACCCGCGAAATCGCGGACTCGCAAACACTCGCGAAATCGCGGACTCGCAAACACTCGCGAAATCGCGGACTCGCGAACACTCGCGAAATCGCGGACTCGCGAACACTCGCGAAATCGCGGACTCTCAAACACTCGCGAAATCACGGACTTGTGAACACTCGCGGACTCGCGGACTCGCGAACACCCGCGAAATCGCGGACTCGCAAACACTCGCGAAATCGCGGACTCGTGAACACCCGCGAAATCGCGGACTCGCAAACACTCGCGAAATCGCGGACTCGTGAACACTCGCGGACTCGCAAACACTCGCGAAATCGCGGACTCGCAAACACTCGCGAAATCGCGGACTCGCGAACACCTGCGAAATCGCGGACTCGCAAACACTCGCGAAATCGCGGACTTGCAAACACTCGCGAAATCGCGGACCCGCGAACACTCGCAAAATCGCCGACTCGCAAACCCTCGCGAAATCACGGACTTGTGAACACTCGCGAAATCGCGGACTGGCAAACACTCGCGAAATCGCGGACTCTCAAACACTCGCGAAATCACGGACTTGTGAACACTCGCGAAATCGCGGACTTGCAAACACTCGCGAAATCGCGGACTCGTGAACACTCGCGGACTCGCGGACTCGCGAACACCCGCGAAATCGCGGACTCGCAAACACTCGCGAAATCGCGGACTCGCGAACACCCGCGAAATCGCGGACTCTCAAACACTCCCGAAATCGCGGACTCGTGAACACTCGCGGACTCGCAAACACTCGCGAAATCGCTGACTCGCGAAAGCTCGCGAAATCGCGGACTCGCGTACTCGCAATCACTCGCGAAATCGCGGACTCGCGAACACCCGCGAAATCGCGGACTCGCAAACACTCGCGAAATCGCGGACTCGCAAACACTCGCGAAATCGCGGACTCGCGAACACTCGCGAAATCGCGGACTCGCGAACACTCGCGAAATCGCGGACTCTCAAACACTCGCGAAATCACGGACTTGTGAACACTCGCGAAATCGCGGACTCGCAAACACTCGCGAAATCGCGGACTCGTGAACACTCGCGGACTCGCGGACTCGCGAACACCCGCGAAATCGCGGACTCGCAAACACTCGCGAAATCGCGGACTCATGAACACCCGCGAAATCGCGGACTCGCAAACACTCGCGAAATCGCGGACTCGCGGACTCGCAAACACTCGCGAAATCGCGGACTCGCAAACACTCGCGAAATCGCGGACTCGCGAACACCCGTGAAATCGCGGACTCGCAAACACTCGCGAAATCGCGGACTCGTGAACACTCGCGGACTCGCAAACACTCGCGAAATCGCGGACTCGCAAACACTCGCGAAATCGCGGACTCGCGAACACCCGCGAAATCGCGGACTCGCAAACACTCGCGAAATCGCGGACTCGCGAACACTCGCGAAATCGCGGACTCTCGAACACTCGCGAACACCCGCGAAATCGCGGACTCGCAAACACTCGCGAAATCGCGGACTCGCAAACACTCGCGAAATCGCGGACTCGCGTACTCGCGGACTCGCGAACACCCGCGAAATCGCGGACTCGCAAACACTCACGAAATCGCGCACTCGCGAACACTCGCGAAATCGCGGACTCGCGAACACTCGCGAAATCGCGGACTCGCGTACTCGCAATCACTCGCGAAATCGCGGACTCGCGAACACTCGCGAAATCGCGGACTTGCAAACACTCGCGAAATCGCGGACCCGCGAACACTCGCAAAATCGCGGACTCGCAAACCCTCGCGAAATCACGGACTTGTGAACACTCGCGAAATCGCGGACTGGCAAACACTCGCGAAATCGCGGACTCTCAAACACTCGCGAAATCACGGACTTGTGAACACTCGCGAAATCGCGGACTCGCAAACACTCGCGAAATCGCGGACTCGTGAACACTCGCGGACTCGCGGACTCGCGAACACCCGCGAAATCGCGGACTCGCAAACACTCGCGAAATCGCGGACTCGTGAACACCCGCGAAATCGCGGACTCGCAAACACTCGCGAAATCGCGGACTCGTGAACACTCGCGGACTCGCAAACACTCGCGAAATCGCGGACTCGCAAACACTCGCGAAATCGCGGACTCGCGAACACCCGCGAAATCGCGGACTCGCAAACACTCGCGAAATCGCGGACTCGTGAACACTCGCGGACTCGCAAACACTCGCGAAATCGCGGACTCGCAAACACTCGCGAAATCGCGGACTCGCGAACACCCGCGAAATCGCGGACTCGCAAACACTCGCGAAATCGCGGACTCGCGAACACTCGCGAAATCGCGGACTCGCAAACACTCACGAAATCGCGCACTCGCGAACACTCGCGAAATCGCGGACTCGCGTACTCGCAATCACTCGCGAAATCGCGGACTCGCGAACACTCGCGAAATCGCGGACTTGCAAACACTCGCGAAATCGCGGACCCGCGAACACTCGCAAAATCGCGGACTCGCAAACTCTCGCGAAATCACGGACTTGTGAAAACTCGCGAAATCGCGGACTCGCAAACACTCGCGAAATCGCGGACTTGCAAACACTCGCGAAATCGCGGACCCGCGAACACTCGCAAAATCGCGGACTCGCAAACCCTCGCGAAATCACGGACTTGTGAAAACTCGCGAAATCGCGGACTGGCAAACACTCGCGAAATCGCGGACTCTCAAACACTCGCGAAATCACGGACTTGTGAACACTCGCGAAATCGCGGACTTGCAAACACTCGCGAAATCGCGGACCCGCGAACACTCGCAAAATCGCGGACTCGCAAATTCTCGCGAAATCACGGACTTGTGAACACTCGCGAAATCGCGGACTGGCAAACACTCGCGAAATCGCGGACTCTCAAACACTCGCGAAATCACGGACTTGTGAACACTCGCGAAATCGCGGACTGGCAAACACTCGCGAAATCGCGGACTCGCGAACACCCGCGAAAACGCGGACTCGCAAACACTCCCGAAATCGCGGACTCGTGAACACTCGAAGACTCGCAAACACTCGCGAAATCGCGGACTCGCGAACACCCGCCAAATCGCGGACTCGCAAAAACTCACGAAATCGCGCACTCGCGAACACTCGCGAAATCGCGGACTCGCGAACACTCGCGAAATCGCGGACTCGCGTACTCGCAATCACTCGCGAAATCGCGGACTCGCGAACACTCGCGAAATCGCGGACTTGCAAACACTCGCGAAATCGCGGACCCGCGAACACTCGCAAAATCGCGGACTCGCAAATTCTCGCGAAATCACGGACTTGTGAACACTCGCGAAATCGCGGACTGGCAAACACTCGCGAAATCGCGGACTCGCGAACACCCGCGAAAACGCGGACTCGCAAACACTCCCGAAATCGCGGGCTCGTGAACACTCGAAGACTCGCAAACACTCGCGAAATCGCGGACTCGCGAACACCCGCCAAATCGCGGACTCGCGAACACTCGCGAAATCGCGGACTCGCGAAAGCTCGCGAAATCGCGGACTCGCGTACTCGCAATCACTCGCGAAATCGCCGACTCGCGAACACCCGCGAAATCGCGGACTCGCAAACACTCGCGAAATCGCGGACTCGCAAACACTCGCGAAATCGCGGACTCGCGAACACTCGCGAAATCGCGGACCCGCGAACACTCGCAAAATCGCGGACTCGCAAACCCTCGCGAAATCACGGACTTGTGAAAACTCGCGAAATCGCGGACTGGCAAACACTCGCGAAATCGCGGACTCTCAAACACTCGCGAAATCACGGACTTGTGAACACTCGCGAAATCGCGGACTGGCAAACACTCGCGAAATCGCGGACTCGTGAACACTCGCGGACTCGCGGACTCGCGAACACCCGCGAAATCGCGGACTCGCAAACACTCGCGAAATCGCGGACTCGTGAACACTCGCGAAATCGCGGACTCGCAAACACTCGCGAAATCGCGGACTCGTGAAGACTCGCGGACTCGCAAACACTCGCGAAATCGCGGACTCGCAAACACTCGCGAAATCGCGGACTCGCGAACACCCGCGAAATCGCGGACTCGCAAACACTCGCGAAATCGCGGACTCGTGAACACTCGCGGACTCGCAAACACTCGCGAAATCGCGGACTCGCAAACACTCGCGAGATCGCGGACTCGCGAACACCCGCGAAATCGCGGACTCGCAAACACTCGCGAAATCGCGGACTCGCGAACACTCGCGAAATCGCGGACTCTCGAACACCCGCGAAATCGCGGACTCGCAAACACTCGCGAAATCGCGGACTCGCAAACACTCGCGAAATCGCGGACTCGCGTACTCGCGGACTCGCGAACACCCGCGAAATCGCGGACTCGCAAAAACTCACGAAATCGCGCACTCGCGAACACTCGCGAAATCGCGGACTCGCGAACACTCGCGAAATCGCGGACTCGCGTACTCGCAATCACTCGCGAAATCGCGGACTCGCGAACACTCGCGAAATCGCGGACTTGCAAACACTCGCGAAATCGCGGACCCGCGAACACTCGCAAAATCGCGGACTCGCAAATTCTCGCGAAATCACGGACTTGTGAACACTCGCGAAATCGCGGACTGGCAAACACTCGCGAAATCGCGGACTCGCGAACACCCGCGAAAACGCGGACTCGCAAACACTCCCGAAATCGCGGACTCGTGAACACTCGAAGACTCGCAAACACTCGCGAAATCGCGGACTCGCGAACACCCGCCAAATCGCGGACTCGCGAACACTCGCGAAATCGCGGACTCGCGAAAGCTCGCGAAATCGCGGACTCGCGTACTCGCAATCACTCGCGAAATCGCCGACTCGCGAACACCCGCGAAATCGCGGACTCGCAAACACTCGCGAAATCGCGGACTCGCAAACACTCGCGAAATCGCGGACTCGCGAACACTCGCGAAATCGCGGACCCGCGAACACTCGCAAAATCGCGGACTCGCAAACCCTCGCGAAATCACGGACTTGTGAAAACTCGCGAAATCGCGGACTGGCAAACACTCGCGAAATCGCGGACTCTCAAACACTCGCGAAATCACGGACTTGTGAACACTCGCGAAATCGCGGACTGGCAAACACTCGCGAAATCGCGGACTCGTGAACACTCGCGGACTCGCGGACTCGCGAACACCCGCGAAATCGCGGACTCGCAAACACTCGCGAAATCGCGGACTCGTGAACACTCGCGAAATCGCGGACTCGCAAACACTCGCGAAATCGCGGACTCGTGAAGACTCGCGGACTCGCAAACACTCGCGAAATCGCGGACTCGCAAACACTCGCGAAATCGCGGACTCGCGAACACCCGCGAAATCGCGGACTCGCAAACACTCGCGAAATCGCGGACTCGTGAACACTCGCGGACTCGCAAACACTCGCGAAATCGCGGACTCGCAAACACTCGCGAGATCGCGGACTCGCGAACACCCGCGAAATCGCGGACTCGCAAACACTCGCGAAATCGCGGACTCGCGAACACTCGCGAAATCGCGGACTCTCGAACACCCGCGAAATCGCGGACTCGCAAACACTCGCGAAATCGCGGACTCGCAAACACTCGCGAAATCGCGGACTCGCGTACTCGCGGACTCGCGAACACCCGCGAAATCGCGGACTCGCAAAAACTCACGAAATCGCGCACTCGCGAACACTCGCGAAATCGCGGACTCGCGAACACTCGCGAAATCGCGGACTCGCGTACTCGCAATCACTCGCGAAATCGCGGACTCGCGAACACTCGCGAAATCGCGGACTTGCAAACACTCGCGAAATCGCGGACCCGCGAACACTCGCAAAATCGCGGACTCGCAAATTCTCGCGAAATCACGGACTTGTGAACACTCGCGAAATCGCGGACTGGCAAACACTCGCGAAATCGCGGACTCGCGAACACCCGCGAAAACGCGGACTCGCAAACACTCCCGAAATCGCGGACTCGTGAACACTCGAAGACTCGCAAACACTCGCGAAATCGCGGACTCGCGAACACCCGCCAAATCGCGGACTCGCGAACACTCGCGAAATCGCGGACTCGCGAAAGCTCGCGAAATCGCGGACTCGCGTACTCGCAATCACTCGCGAAATCGCCGACTCGCGAACACCCGCGAAATCGCGGACTCGCAAACACTCGCGAAATCGCGGACTCGCAAACACTCGCGAAATCGCGGACTCGCGAACACTCGCGAAATCGCGGACTCGCGAACACTCGCGAAATCGCGGACTCGCGAACACTCGCGAAATCGCGGACTCGCGAACACTCGCGAAATCGCGGACTCGCGAACACCCGCGAAATCGCGGACTCGCAAACACTCGCGAAATCGCGGACTCGTGAACACTCGCGGACTCGCAAACACTCGCGAAATCGCGGACTCGCAAACACTCGCGAAATCGCGGACTCGCGAACACTCGCGAAATCGCGGACTCTCGAACACCCGCGAAATCGCGGACTCGCAAACACTCGCGAAATCGCGGACTCGCAAACACTCGCGAAATCGCGGACTCGCGTACTCGCGGACTCGCGAACACCCGCGAAATCGCGGACTCGCAAAAACTCACGAAATCGCGCACTCGCGAACACTCGCGAAATCGCGGACTCGCGAACACTCGCGAAATCGCGGACTCGCGTACTCGCAATCACTCGCGAAATCGCGGACTCGCGAACACTCGCGAAATCGCGGACTTGCAAACACTCGCGAAATCGCGGACCCGCGAACACTCGCAAAATCGCGGACTCGCAAATTCTCGCGAAATCACGGACTTGTGAACACTCGCGAAATCGCGGACTGGCAAACACTCGCGAAATCGCGGACTCGCGAACACCCGCGAAAACGCGGACTCGCAAACACTCCCGAAATCGCGGACTCGTGAACACTCGAAGACTCGCAAACACTCGCGAAATCGCGGACTCGCGAACACCCGCCAAATCGCGGACTCGCGAACACTCGCGAAATCGCGGACTCGCGAAAGCTCGCGAAATCGCGGACTCGCGTACTCGCAATCACTCGCGAAATCGCCGACTCGCGAACACCCGCGAAATCGCGGACTCGCAAACACTCGCGAAATCGCGGACTCGCAAACACTCGCGAAATCGCGGACTCGCGAACACTCGCGAAATCGCGGACTCGCGAACACTCGCGAAATCGCGGACTCTCAAACACTCGCGAAATCACGGACTTGTGAACACTCGCGGACTCGCGGACTCGCGAACACCCGCGAAATCGCGGACTCGCAAACACTCGCGAAATCGCGGACTCGTGAACACCCGCGAAATCGCGGACTCGCAAACACTCGCGAAATCGCGGACTCGTGAACACTCGCGGACTCGCAAACACTCGCGAAATCGCGGACTCGCAAACACTCGCGAAATCGCGGACTCGCGAACACCTGCGAAATCGCGGACTCGCAAACACTCGCGAAATCGCGGACTTGCAAACACTCGCGAAATCGCGGACCCGCGAACACTCGCAAAATCGCGGACTCGCAAACCCTCGCGAAATCACGGACTTGTGAACACTCGCGAAATCGCGGACTGGCAAACACTCGCGAAATCGCGGACTCTCAAACACTCGCGAAATCACGGACTTGTGAACACTCGCGAAATCGCGGACTTGCAAACACTCGCGAAATCGCGGACTCGTGAACACTCGCGGACTCGCGGACTCGCGAACACCCGCGAAATCGCGGACTCGCAAACACTCGCGAAATCGCGGACTCGCGAACACCCGCGAAATCGCGGACTCTCAAACACTCCCGAAATCGCGGACTCGTGAACACTCGCGGACTCGCAAACACTCGCGAAATCGCTGACTCGCGAAAGCTCGCGAAATCGCGGACTCGCGTACTCGCAATCACTCGCGAAATCGCGGACTCGCGAACACCCGCGAAATCGCGGACTCGCAAACACTCGCGAAATCGCGGACTCGCAAACACTCGCGAAATCGCGGACTCGCGAACACTCGCGAAATCGCGGACTCGCGAACACTCGCGAAATCGCGGACTCTCAAACACTCGCGAAATCACGGACTTGTGAACACTCGCGAAATCGCGGACTCGCAAACACTCGCGAAATCGCGGACTCGTGAACACTCGCGGACTCGCGGACTCGCGAACACCCGCGAAATCGCGGACTCGCAAACACTCGCGAAATCGCGGACTCATGAACACCCGCGAAATCGCGGACTCGCAAACACTCGCGAAATCGCGGACTCGCGGACTCGCAAACACTCGCGAAATCGCGGACTCGCAAACACTCGCGAAATCGCGGACTCGCGAACACCCGCGAAATCGCGGACTCGCAAACACTCGCGAAATCGCGGACTCGTGAACACTCGCGGACTCGCAAACACTCGCGAAATCGCGGACTCGCAAACACTCGCGAAATCGCGGACTCGCGAACACCCGCGAAATCGCGGACTCGCAAACACTCGCGAAATCGCGGACTCGCGAACACTCGCGAAATCGCGGACTCTCGAACACTCGCGAACACCCGCGAAATCGCGGACTCGCAAACACTCGCGAAATCGCGGACTCGCAAACACTCGCGAAATCGCGGACTCGCGTACTCGCGGACTCGCGAACACCCGCGAAATCGCGGACTCGCAAACACTCACGAAATCGCGCACTCGCGAACACTCGCGAAATCGCGGACTCGCGAACACTCGCGAAATCGCGGACTCGCGTACTCGCAATCACTCGCGAAATCGCGGACTCGCGAACACTCGCGAAATCGCGGACTTGCAAACACTCGCGAAATCGCGGACCCGCGAACACTCGCAAAATCGCGGACTCGCAAACCCTCGCGAAATCACGGACTTGTGAACACTCGCGAAATCGCGGACTGGCAAACACTCGCGAAATCGCGGACTCTCAAACACTCGCGAAATCACGGACTTGTGAACACTCGCGAAATCGCGGACTCGCAAACACTCGCGAAATCGCGGACTCGTGAACACTCGCGGACTCGCGGACTCGCGAACACCCGCGAAATCGCGGACTCGCAAACACTCGCGAAATCGCGGACTCGTGAACACCCGCGAAATCGCGGACTCGCAAACACTCGCGAAATCGCGGACTCGTGAACACTCGCGGACTCGCAAACACTCGCGAAATCGCGGACTCGCAAACACTCGCGAAATCGCGGACTCGCGAACACCCGCGAAATCGCGGACTCGCAAACACTCGCGAAATCGCGGACTCGTGAACACTCGCGGACTCGCAAACACTCGCGAAATCGCGGACTCGCAAACACTCGCGAAATCGCGGACTCGCGAACACCCGCGAAATCGCGGACTCGCAAACACTCGCGAAATCGCGGACTCGCGAACACTCGCGAAATCGCGGACTCGCAAACACTCACGAAATCGCGCACTCGCGAACACTCGCGAAATCGCGGACTCGCGAACACTCGCGAAATCGCGGACTCGCGTACTCGCAATCACTCGCGAAATCGCGGACTCGCGAACACTCGCGAAATCGCGGACTTGCAAACACTCGCGAAATCGCGGACCCGCGAACACTCGCAAAATCGCGGACTCGCAAACTCTCGCGAAATCACGGACTTGTGAAAACTCGCGAAATCGCGGACTCGCAAACACTCGCGAAATCGCGGACTTGCAAACACTCGCGAAATCGCGGACCCGCGAACACTCGCAAAATCGCGGACTCGCAAACCCTCGCGAAATCACGGACTTGTGAAAACTCGCGAAATCGCGGACTGGCAAACACTCGCGAAATCGCGGACTCTCAAACACTCGCGAAATCACGGACTTGTGAACACTCGCGAAATCGCGGACTTGCAAACACTCGCGAAATCGCGGACCCGCGAACACTCGCAAAATCGCGGACTCGCAAATTCTCGCGAAATCACGGACTTGTGAACACTCGCGAAATCGCGGACTGGCAAACACTCGCGAAATCGCGGACTCTCAAACACTCGCGAAATCACGGACTTGTGAACACTCGCGAAATCGCGGACTGGCAAACACTCGCGAAATCGCGGACTCGCGAACACCCGCGAAAACGCGGACTCGCAAACACTCCCGAAATCGCGGACTCGTGAACACTCGAAGACTCGCAAACACTCGAGAAATCGCGGACTCGCGAACACCCGCCAAATCGCGGACTCGCGAACACTCGCGAAATCGCGGACTCGCGAAAGCTCGCGAAATCGCGGACTCGCGTACTCGCAATCACTCGCGAAATCGCCGACTCGCGAACACCCGCGAAATCGCGGGCTCGCAAACACTCGCGAAATCGCGGACTCGCAAACACTCGCGAAATCGAGGACTCGCGAACACTCGCGAAATCGCGGACTCGCGAACACTCGCGAAATCGCGGACTCTCAAACACTCGCGAAATCACGGACTTGTGAACACTCCCGAAATCGCGGACTCGCAAACACTCGCGAAATCGCGGACTCGTGAACACTCGCGGACTCGCGGACTCGCGAACACCCGCGAAATCGCGGACTCGCAAACACTCGCGAAATCGCGGACTCGTGAACACCCGCGAAATCGCGGACTCGCAAACACTCGCGAAATCGCGGACTCGTGAACACTCGCGGACTCGCAAACACTCGCGAAATCGCGGACTCGCAAACACTCGCGAAATCGCGGACTCGCGAACACCCGCGAAATCGCGGACTCGCAAACACTCGCGAAATCGCGGACTCGCAAACGCTCGCGAAATCGCGGACTCGCGAACACTCGCGAAATCGCGGACTCTCGAACACTCGCGAACACCCGCGAAATCGCGGACTCGCAAACACTCTCGAAATCGCGGACTCGCGTACTCGCGCAAACTCGCGAAATCGCGGACTCGCGAACACCCGCGAAATCGCGGACTCGCAAACACTCGCGAAATCGCGGACTCGCAAACACTCGCGAAATCGCGGACTCGCGAACACTCGCGAAATCGCGGACTCGCGTACTCGCAATCACTCGCGAAATCGCGGACTCGCGAACACTCGCGAAATCGCGGACTTGCAAACACTCGCGAAATCGCGGACCCGCGAACACTCGCAAAATCGCGGACTCGCAAACCCTCGCGAAATCACGGACTTGTGAACACTCGCGAAATCGCGGACTGGCAAACACTCGCGAAATCGCGGACTCTCAAACACTCGCGAAATCACGGACTTGTGAACACTCGCGAAATCGCGGACTGGCAAACACTCGCGAAATCGCGGACTCGCGAACACCCGCGAAATCGCGGACTCGCAAACACTCCCGAAATCGCGGACTCGTGAACACTCGCGGACTCGCAAACACTCGCGAAATCGCGGACTCGCGAACACCCGCCAAATCGCGGACTCGCGAACACTCGCGAAATCGCGGACTCGCGAAAGCTCGCGAAATCGCGGACTCGCGTACTCGCAATCACTCGCGAAATCGCGGACTCGCGAACACCCGCGAAATCGCGGACTCGCAAACACTCGCGAAATCGCGGACTCGCAAACACTCGCGAAATCGCGGACTCGCGAACACTCGCGAAATCGCGGACTCGCGAACACTCGCGAAATCGCGGACTCTCAAACACTCGCGAAATCACGGACTTGTGAACACTCCCGAAATCGCGGACTCGCAAACACTCGCGAAATCGCGGACTCGTGAACACTCGCGGACTCGCGGACTCGCAAACACTCGCGAAATCGCGGACTCGCGAACACTCGCGAAATCGCGGACTCGCGAACACTCGCGAAATCGCGGACTCTCAAACACTCGCGAAATCACGGACTTGTGAACACTCGCGAAATCGCGGACTCGCAAACACTCGCGAAATCGCGGACTCGTGAACACTCGCGGACTCGCGGACTCGCGAACACCCGCGAAATCGCGGACTCGCAAACACTCGCGAAATCGCGGACTCATGAACACCCGCGAAATCGCGGACTCGCAAACACTCGCGAAATCGCGGACTCGTGAACACTCGCGGACTCGCAAACACTCGCGAAATCGCGGACTCGCAAACACTCGCGAAATCGCGGACTCGCGAACACCCGCGAAATCGCGGACTCGCAAACACTCGCGAAATCGCGGACTCGTGAACACTCGCGGACTCGCAAACACTCGCGAAATCGCGGACTCGCAAACACTCGCGAAATCGCGGACTCGCGAACACCCGCGAAATCGCGGACTCGCAAACACTCGCGAAATCGCGGACTCGCGAACACTCGCGAAATCGCGGACTCTCGAACACTCGCGAACACCCGCGAAATCGCGGACTCGCAAACACTCGCGAAATCGCGGACTCGCAAACACTCGCGAAATCGCGGACTCGCGGACTCGCGAACACCCGCGAAATCACGGACTCGCAAACACTCACGAAATCGCGCACTCGCGAACACTCGCGAAATCGCGGACTCGCGAACACTCGCGAAATCGCGGACTCGCGTACTCGCAATCACTCGCGAAATCGCGGACTCGCGAACACTCGCGAAATCGCGGACTTGCAAACACTCGCTAAATCGCGGACCCGCGAACACTCGCAAAATCGCGGACTCGCAAACCCTTGCGAAATCACGGACTTGTGAACACTCGCGAAATCGCGGACTGGCAAACACTCGCGAAATCGCGGACTCTCAAACACTCGCGAAATCACGGACTTGTGAACACTCGCGAAATCGCGGACTGGCAAACACTCGCGAAATCGCGGACTCGCGAACACCCGCGAAAACGCGGACTCGCAAACACTCCCGAAATCGCGGACTCGTGAACACTCGAAGACTCGCAAACACTCGCGAAATCGCGGACTCGCGAACACCCGCCAAATCGCGGACTCGCGAACACTCGCGAAATCGCGGACTCGCGAAAGCTCGCGAAATCGCGGACTCGCGTACTCGCAATCACTCGCGAAATCGCCGACTCGCGAACACCCGCGAAATCGCGGACTCGCAAACACTCGCGAAATCGCGGACTCGCAAACACTCGCGAAATCGCGGACTCGCGAACACTCGCGAAATCGCGGACTCGCGAACACTCGCGAAATCGCGGACTCTCAAACACTCGCGAAATCACGGACTTGTGAACACTCGCGGACTCGCGGACTCGCGAACACCCGCGAAATCGCGGACTCGTGAACACCCGCGAAATCGCGGACTCGCAAACACTCGCGAAATCGCGGACTCGTGAACACTCGCGGACTCGCAAACACTCGCGAAATCGCGGACTCGCAAACACTCGCGAAATCGCGGACTCGCGAACACCCGCGAAATCGCGGACTCGCAAACACTCGCGAAATCGCGGACTCGTGAACACTCGCGGACTCGCAAACACTCGCGAAATCGCGGACTCGCAAACACTCGCGAAATCGCGGACTCGCGAACACCCGCGAAATCGCGGACTCGCAAACACTCGCAAAATCGCGGACTCGCGAACACTCGCGAAATCGCGGACTCTCGAACACCCGCGAAATCGCGGACTCGCAAACACTCGCGAAATCGCGGACTCGCAAACACTCGCGAAATCGCGGACTCGCGTACTCGCGGACTTGCGAACACCCGCGAAATCGCGGACTCGCAAAAACTCACGAAATCGCGCACTCGCGAACACTCGCGAAATCGCGGACTCGCGAACACTCGCGAAATCGCGGACTCGCGTACTCGCAATCACTCGCGAAATCGCGGACTCGCGAACACTCGCGAAATCGCGGACTTGCAAACACTCGCGAAATCGCGGACCCGCGAACACTCGCAAAATCGCGGACTCGCAAACCCTCGCGAAATCACGGACTTGTGAAAACTCGCGAAATCGCGGACTGGCAAACACTCGCGAAATCGCGGACTCTCAAACACTCGCGAAATCACGGACTTGTGAACACTCGCGAAATCGCGGACTGGCAAACACTCGCGAAATCGCGGACTCGCGAACACCCGCGAAAACGCGGACTCGCAAACACTCCCGAAATCGCGGACTCGTGAACACTCGAAGACTCGCAAACACTCGCGAAATCGCGGACTCGCGAACACCCGCCAAATCGCGGACTCGCGAACACTCGCGAAATCGCGGACTCGCGAAAGCTCGCGAAATCGCGGACTCGCGTACTCGCAATCACTCGCGAAATCGCCGACTCGCGAACACCCGCGAAATCGCGGACTCGCAAACACTCGCGAAATCGCGGACTCGCAAACACTCGCGAAATCGCGGACTCGCGAACACTCGCGAAATCGCGGACTCGCGAACACTCGCGAAATCGCGGACTCTCAAACACTCGCGAAATCACGGACTTGTGAACACTCGCGGACTCGCGGACTCGCGAACACCCGCGAAATCGCGGACTCGCAAACACTCGCGAAATCGCGGACTCGTGAACACCCGCGAAATCGCGGACTCGCAAACACTCGCGAAATCGCGGACTCGTGAACACTCGCGGACTCGCAAACACTCGCGAAATCGCGGACTCGCAAACACTCGCGAAATCGCGGACTCGCGAACACTCGCGAAATCGCGGACTCGCGTACTCGCAATCACTCGCGAAATCGCGGACTCGCGAACACTCGCGAAATCGCGGACTTGCAAACACTCGCGAAATCGCGGACCCGCGAACACTCGCAAAATCGCGGACTCGCAAACCCTCGCGAAATCACGGACTTGTGAACACTCGCGAAATCGCGGACTGGCAAACACTCGCGAAATCGCGGACTCTCAAACACTCGCGAAATCACGGACTTGTGAACACTCGCGAAATCGCGGACTGGCAAACACTCGCGAAATCGCGGACTCGCGAACACCCGCGAAATCGCGGACTCGTGAACACTCGCGGACTCGCAAACACTCGCGAAATCGCGGACTCGCGAACACCCGCCAAATCGCGGACTCGCGAACACTCGCGAAATCGCGGACTCGCGAAAGCTCGCGAAATCGCGGACTCGCGTACTCGCAATCACTCGCGAAATCGCGGACTCGCGAACACCCGCGAAATCGCGGACTCGCAAACACTCGCGAAATCGCGGACTCGCAAACACTCGCGAAATCGCGGACTCGCGAACACTCGCGAAATCGCGGACTCGCGAACACTCGCGAAATCGCGGACTCTCAAACACTCGCGAAATCACGGACTTGTGAACACTCCCGAAATCGCGGACTCGCAAACACTCGCGAAATCGCGGACTCGTGAACACTCGCGGACTCGCGGACTCGCGTACTCGCGCAAACTCGCGAAATCGCGGACTCGCGAACACCCGCGAAATCGCGGACTCGCAAACACTCACGAAATCGCGCACTCGCGAACACTCGCGAAATCGCGGACTCGCGAACACTCGCGAAATCCGGACTCGCGAACACTCGCGAAATCGCGGACTCGCAAACACTCGCGAAATCGCGGACTCGTGAACACTCGCGGACTCGCGGACTCGCGAACACCCGCGAAATCGCGGACTCGCAAACACTCGCGAAATCGCGGACTCGTGAACACCCGCGAAATCGCGGACTCGCGAACACTCGCGAAATCGCGGACTCTCGAACACTCGCGGACTCGCGTACTCGCAATCACTCGCGAAATCGCGGACTCGCGAACACTCGTGAACACTCGCGGACTCGCGGACTCGCGAACACCCGCGAAATCGCGGACTCGCAAACACTCGCGAAATCGCGGACTCGTGAACACCCGCGAAATCGCGGACTCGCGAACACTCGCGAAATCGCGGACTCTCGAACACTCGCGGACTCGCGTACTCGCAATCACTCGCGAAATCGCGGACTCGCGAACACTCGCGAAATCGCGGACTTGCAAACACTCGCGAAATCGCGGACCCGCGAACACTCGCAAAATCGCGGACTCGCAAACCCTCGCGAAATCACGGACTTGTGAACACTCGCGAAATCGCGGACTGGCAAACACTCGCGAAATCGCGGACTCTCAAACACTCGCGAAATCACGGACTTGTGAACACTCGCGAAATCGCGGACTGGCAAACACTCGCGAAATCGCGGACTCGCGAACACCCGCGAAATCGCGGACTCGCAAACACTCCCGAAATCGCGGACTCGTGAACACTCGCGGACTCGCAAACACTCGCGAAATCGCGGACTCGCGAACACCCGCCAAATCGCGGACTCGCGAACACTCGCGAAATCGCGGACTCGCGAAAGCTCGCGAAATCGCGGACTCGCGTACTCGCAATCACTCGCGAAATCGCGGACTCGCGAACACTCGCGAAATCGCGGACTCGCGAACACCCGCGAAATCGCGGACTCGCAAACACTCGCGAAATCGCGGACTCGCAAACACTCGCGAAATCGCGGACTCGCGAACACCCGCGAAATCGCGGACTCGCGAACACTCGCGAAATCGCGGACTCGCGAACACTCGCGAAATCGCGGACTCTCGAACACTCGCGAACACCCGCGAAATCGCGGACTCGCAAACACTCGCGAAATCGCGGACTCGCGAACACTCGCGAAATCGCGGACTCGCGAACACTAGCGAAATCACGGACTCGCGAACACTCGCGAAATCACGGACTCGCAAACACTCGCGAAATCGCGGACTCGCGAACACCCGCGAAATCGCGGTCTCGCAAACACTCGCGAAATCGCGGACTCGCGAACACCCGCCAAATCGCGTACTCGCAATCACTCGCGAAATCGCGGACTCGCGTACTCGCAAACACTCGCGAAATCGCGGACTCGCGAACACTCGCGAAATCGCGGACTCGCGAACACTCGCGAAATCACGGACTCGCGAACACTCGCGAAATCGCGGACTCGCAAACACTCGCGAAATCGCGGACTCGCGAACACTCGCAAAATCGCGGACTCGCAAACACTCGCGAAATCACGGACTTGTGAACACTCGCGAAATCGCGGACTCGTGAACACTCGCGGACTCGCGAACACTCGCGAAATCGCGGACTCGCGAACACTCGCGAAATCGCGGACTCTCAAACACTCGCGGACTCGCGAACACCCGCGAAATCGCGGACTCGCAAACACTCGCGAAATCGCGGACTCGCAAACACTCGCGAAATCGCGGACTCGCGAACACTCGCGAAATCGCGGACTCGCGAACACTCGCGAAATCGCGGACTCTCAAACACTCGCGAAATCACGGACTTGTGAACACCCGCGAAATCGCGGACTCGCGAACACTCGCGAAATCGCGGACTCTCGAACACTCGCGGACTCGCGTACTCGCAATCACTCGCGAAATCGCGGACTCGCGAACACTCGTGAACACTCGCGGACTCGCGGACTCGCGAACACCCGCGAAATCGCGGACTCGCAAACACTCGCGAAATCGCGGACTCGTGAACACCCGCGAAATCGCGGACTCGCGAACACTCGCGAAATCGCGGACTCTCGAACACTCGCGGACTCGCGTACTCGCAATCACTCGCGAAATCGCGGACTCGCGAACACTCGCGAAATCGCGGACTTGCAAACACTCGCGAAATCGCGGACCCGCGAACACTCGCAAAATCGCGGACTCGCAAACCCTCGCGAAATCACGGACTTGTGAACACTCGCGAAATCGCGGACTGGCAAACACTCGCGAAATCGCGGACTCTCAAACACTCGCGAAATCACGGACTTGTGAACACTCGCGAAATCGCGGACTGGCAAACACTCGCGAAATCGCGGACTCGCGAACACCCGCGAAATCGCGGACTCGCAAACACTCCCGAAATCGCGGACTCGTGAACACTCGCGGACTCGCAAACACTCGCGAAATCGCGGACTCGCGAACACCCGCCAAATCGCGGACTCGCGAACACTCGCGAAATCGCGGACTCGCGAAAGCTCGCGAAATCGCGGACTCGCGTACTCGCAATCACTCGCGAAATCGCGGACTCGCGAACACCCGCGAAATCGCGGACTCGCAAACACTCGCGAAATCGCGGACTCGCAAACACTCGCGAAATCGCGGACTCGCGAACACTCGCGAAATCGCGGACTCGCGAACACTCGCGAAATCGCGGACTCTCAAACACTCGCGAAATCACGGACTTGTGAACACTCCCGAAATCGCGGACTCGCAAACACTCGCGAAATCGCGGACTCGTGAACACTCGCGGACTCGCGGACTCGCGAACACCCGCGAAATCGCGGACTCGCAAACACTCGCGAAATCGCGGACTCGTGAACACCCGCGAAATCGCAGACTCGCAAACACTCGCGAAATCGCGGACTCGTGAACACTCGCGGACTCGCAAACACTCGCGAAATCGCGGACTCGCAAACACTCGCGAAATCGCGGACTCGCGAACACCCGCGAAATCGCGGACTCGCAAACACTCGCGAAATCGCGGACTCGCAAACACTCGCGAAATCGCGGACTCCCGAACACCCGCGAAATCGCGGACTCGCGAACACTCGCGAAATCGCGGACTCGCGAACACTCGCGAAATCGCGGACTCTCGAACACTCGCGAACACCCGCGAAATCGCGGACTCGCAAACACTCGCGAAATCGCGGACTCGCGAACACTCGCGAAATCGCGGACTCGCGAACACTAGCGAAATCACGGACTCGCGAACACTCGCGAAATCACGGACTCGCAAACACTCGCGAAATCGCGGACTCGCGAACACCCGCGAAATCGCGGTCTCGCAAACACTCGCGAAATCGCGGACTCGCGAACACCCGCCAAATCGCGTACTCGCAATCACTCGCGAAATCGCGGACTCGCGTACTCGCAAACACTCGCGAAATCGCGGACTCGCGAACACTCGCGAAATCGCGGACTCGCGAACACTCGCGAAATCACGGACTCGCGAACACTCGCGAAATCGCGGACTCGCAAACACTCGCGAAATCGCGGACTCGCGAACACTCGCAAAATCGCGGACTCGCAAACACTCGCGAAATCACGGACTTGTGAACACTCGCGAAATCGCGGACTCGTGAACACTCGCGGACTCGCGAACACTCGCGAAATCGCGGACTCGCGAACACTCGCGAAATCGCGGACTCTCAAACACTCGCGGACTCGCGAACACCCGCGAAATCGCGGACTCGCAAACACTCGCGAAATCGCGGACTCGCAAACACTCGCGAAATCGCGGACTCGCGAAATCGCGGACTCGCGAACACTCGCGAAATCGCGGACTCTCAAACACTCGCGAAATCACGGACTTGTGAACACTCCCGAAATCGCGGACTCGCAAACACTCGCGAAATCGCGGACTCGTGAACACTCGCGGACTCGCGGACTCGCGAACACCCGCGAAATCGCGGACTCGCAAACACTCGCGAAATCGCGGACTCGTGAACACCCGCGAAATCGCAGACTCGCAAACACTCGCGAAATCGCGGACTCGTGAACACTCGCGGACTCGCAAACACTCGCGAAATCGCGGACTCGCAAACACTCGCGAAATCGCGGACTCGCGAACACTCGCGAAATCGCGGACTCGCGAAATCGCGGACTCGCAAACACTCGCGAAATCACGGACTCGCGAACACTCGCGAAATCGCGGACTCTCAAACACTCTCGAAATCACGGACTTGTGAACACTCGCGAAATCGCGGACTCGCAAACACTCGCGAAATCGCGGACTCGTGAACACTCGCGGACTCGCGTACTCGCGAACACCCGCGAAATCGCGGACTCGCAAAAACTCGCGAAATCGCGGACTCGTGAACACCCGCGAAATCGCGGACTCGCAAACACTCGCGAAATCGCGGACTCGTGAACACTCGCGGAATCGCAAACACTCGCGAAATCGCGGACTCGCAAACACTCGCGAAATCGCGGACTCGCGAACACCCGCGAAATCGCGGACTCGCAAACACTCGCGAAATCGCGGACTCGTGAACACTCGCGGACTCGCAAACACTCGCGAAATCGCGGACTCGCAAACACTCGCGAAATCGCGGACTCGCGAACACCCGCGAAATCGCGGACTCTCGAACACTCGCGAACACCCGCGAAATCGCGGACTCGCAAACACTCGCGAAATCGCGGACTCGCAAACACTCGCGAAATCGCGGACTCGCGTACTCGCGCAAACTCGCGAAATCGCGGACTCGCGAACACCCGCGAAATCGCGGACTCGCAAACACTCACGAAATCGCGCACTCGTGAACACTCCCGAAATCGCGGACTCGCGAACACTCGCGAAATCGCGGACTCGCGTACTCGCAATCACTCGCGAAATCGCGGACTCGCGAACACTCGCGAAATCGCGGACTTGCAAACACTCGCGAAATCGCGGACCCGCGAACACTCGCAAAATCGCGGACTCGCAAACCCTCGCGAAATCACGGACTTGTGAACACTCGCGAAATCGCGGACTGGCAAACACTCGCGAAATCGCGGACTCTCAAACACTCGCGAAATCACGGACTTGTGAACACTCGCGAAATCGCGGACTGGCAAACACTCGCGAAATCGCGGACTCGCGAACACCCGCGAAATCGCGGACTCGCAAACACTCCCGAAATCGCGGACTCGTGAACACTCGCGGACTCGCAAACACTCGCGAAATCGCGGACTCGCGAACACCCGCCAAATCGCGGACTCGCGAACACTCACGAAATCGCGCACTCGTGAACACTCCCGAAATCGCGGACTCGCGAACACTCGCGAAATCGCGGACTCGCGAACACTCGCGAAATCGCGGACTAGCGAACACTCGCGAAATCGCGGACTCTCAAACACTCGCGAAATCACGGACTTGTGAACACTCCCGAAATCGCGGACTCGCAAACACTCGCGAAATCGCGGACTCGTGAACACTCGCGGACTCGCGGACTCGCGAACACCCGCGAAATCGCGGACTCGCAAACACTCACGAAATCGCGGACTCGTGAACACCCGCGAAATCGCGGACTCGCAAACACTCGCGAAATCGCGGACTCGTGAACACTCGCGGACTCGCGGACTCGCGGACTCGCAAACACTCGCGAAATCGCGGACTCGCGAACACTCGCGAAATCGCGGACTCTCGAACACTCGCGAACACCCGCGAAATCGCGGACTCGCAAACACTCGCGAAATCGCGGACTCGCAAACACTCGCGAAATCGCGGACTCGCGTACTCGCGCAAACTCGCGAAATCGCGGACTCGCGAACACCCGCGAAATCGCGGACTCGCAAACACTCACGAAATCGCGGACTCGCAAACACTCACGAAATCGCGCACTCGCGAACACTCGCGAAATCGCGGACTCGCGAACACTCGCGAAATCGCGGACTCGCAAACACTCGCGAAATCGCGGACTCGTGAACACTCGCGGACTCGCGGACTCGCGAACACCCGCGAAATCGCGGACTCGCAAACACTCGCGAAATCGCGGACTCGTGAACACCCGCGAAATCGCGGACTCGCGAACACTCGCGAAATCGCGGACTCTCGAACACTCGCGAACACCCGCGAAATCGCGGACTCGCAAACACTCGCGAAATCGCGGACTCGCGTACTCGCGCAAACTCGCGAAATCGCGGACTCGCGAACACCCGCGAAATCGCGGACTCGCAAACACTCACGAAATCGCGCACTCGTGAACACTCCCGAAATCGCGGACTCGCGAACACTCGCGAAATCGCGGACTCGCGTACTCGCAATCACTCGCGAAATCGCGGACTCGCGAACCCTCGCGAAATCGCGGACTTGCAAACACTCGCGAAATAGCGGACCCGCGAACACTCGCAAAATCGCGGACTCGCAAACCCTCGCGAAATCACGGACTTGTGAACACTCGCGAAATCGCGGACTGGCAAACACTCGCGAAATCGCGGACTCTCAAACACTCGCGAAATCACGGACTTGTGAACACTCGCGAAATCGCGGACTGGCAAACACTCGCGAAATCGCGGACTCGCGAACACTCGCGAAATCGCGGACTCTCAAACACTCGCGAAATCACGGACTTGTGAACACTCGCGAAATCGCGGACTCGCAAACACTCGCGAAATCGCGGACTCGTGAACACTCGCGGACTCGCGTACTCGCGAACACCCGCGAAATCGCGGACTCGCAAACACTCGCGAAATCGCGGACTCGTGAACACCCGCGAAATCGCGGACTCGCAAACACTCGCGAAATCGCGGACTCGTGAACACTCGCGGAATCGCAAACACTCGCGAAATCGCGGACTCGCTAACACTCGCGAAATCGCGGACTCGCGAACACCCGCGAAATCGCGGACTCGCAAACACTCGCGAAATCGCGGACTCGTGAACACTCGCGGACTCGCAAACACTCGCGAAATCGCGGACTCGCAAACACTCGCGAAATCGCGGACTCGCGAACACCCGCGAAATCGCGGACTCTCGAACACTCGCGAACACCCGCGAAATCGCGGACTCGCAAACACTCGCGAAATCGCGGACTCGCAAACACTCGCGAAATCGCGGACTCGCGTACTCGCGCAAACTCGAGAAATCGCGGACTCGCGAACACCCGCGAAATCGCGGACTCGCAAACACTCACGAAATCGCGCACTCGTGAACACTCCCGAAATCGCGGACTCGCGAACACTCGCGAAATCGCGGACTCGCGTACTCGCAATCACTCGCGAAATCGCGGACTCGCGAACACTCGCGAAATCGCGGACTTGCAAACACTCGCGAAATCGCGGACCCGCGAACACTCGCAAAATCGCGGACTCGCAAACCCTCGCGAAATCACGGACTTGTGAACACTCGCGAAATCGCGGACTGGCAAACACTCGCGAAATCGCGGACTCTCAAACACTCGCGAAATCACGGACTTGTGAACACTCGCGAAATCGCGGACTGGCAAACACTCGCGAAATCGCGGACTCGCGAACACCCGCGAAATCGCGGACTCGCAAACACTCCCGAAATCGCGGACTCGTGAACACTCGCGGACTCGCAAACACTCGCGAAATCGCGGACTCGCGAACACCCGCCAAATCGCGGACTCGCGAACACTCGCGAAATCGCGGACTCGCGAAAGCTCGCGAAATCGCGGACTCGCGTACTCGCAATCACTCGCGAAATCGCGGACTCGCGAACACCCGCGACATCGCGGACTCGCAAACACTCGCGAAATCGCGGACTCGCAAACACTCGCGAAATCGCGGACTCGCGAACACTCGCGAAATCGCGGACTCTCAAACACTCGCGAAATCACGGACTTGTGAACACTCCCGAAATCGCGGACTCGCAAACACTCGCGAAATCGCGGACTCGTGAACACTCGCGGACTCGCGGACTCGCGAACACTCGCGGAATCGCGGTCTCGCGAACACTCGCGAAATCGCGGACTCGCAATCACTCGCGAAATCGCGGACTCGCGTACTCGCGAACACCCGCGAAATCGCGGACTCGCAAACACTCGCGAAATCGCGGACTCGCGAACACTCGCGAAATCGCGGACTCTCGAACACTCGCGAACACCCGCGAAATCGCGGACTCGCAAACACTCGCGAAATCGCGGACTCGCAAACACTCGCGAAATCGCGGACTCGCGTACTCGCGCAAACTCGCGAAATCGCGGACTCGCGAACACCCGCGAAATCGCGGACTCGCAAACACTCACGAAATCGCGGACTCGCAAACACTCACGAAATCGCGCACTCGCGAACACTCGCGAAATCGCGGACTCACGAACACTCGCGAAATCGCGGACTCGCAAACACCCGCGAAATCGCGGACTCGTGAACACTCGCGGACTCGCGGACTCGCGAACACCCGCGAAATCGCGGACTCGCAAACACTCGCGAAATCGCGGACTCGTGAACACCCGCGAAATCGCGGACTCGCGAACACTCGCGAATTCGCGGACTCTCGAACACTCGCGAACACCCGCGAAATCGCGGACTCGCAAACACTCGCGAAATCGCGGACTCGCGTACTCGCGCAAACTCGCGAAATCGCGGACTCGCGAACACCCGCGAAATCGCGGACTCGCAAACACTCACGAAATCGCGCACTCGTGAACACTCCCGAAATCGCGGACTCGCGAACACTCGCGAAATCGCGGACTCGCGTACTCGCAATCACTCGCGAAATCGCGGACTCGCGAACACTCGCGAAATCGCGGACTTGCAAACACTCGCGAAATCGCGGACCCGCGAACACTCGCAAAATCGCGGACTCGAAAACCCTCGCGAAATCACGGACTTGTGAACACTCGCGAAATCGCGGACTGGCAAACACTCGCGAAATCGCGGACTCTCAAACACTCGCGAAATCACGGACTTGTGAACACTCGCGAAATCGCGGACTGGCAAACACTCGCGAAATCGCGGACTCGCGAACACTCGCGAAATCGCGGACTCTCAAACACTCGCGAAATCACGGACTTGTGAACACTCGCGAAATCGCGGACTCGCAAACACTCGCGAAATCGCGGACTCGTGAACACTCGCGGACTCGCGTACTCGCGAACACCCGCGAAATCGCGGACTCGCAAACACTCGCGAAATCGCGGACTCGTGAACACCCGCGAAATCGCGGACTCGCAAACACTCGCGAAATCGCGGACTCGTGAACACTCGCGGAATCGCAAACACTCGCGAAATCGCGGACTCGCAAACACTCGCGAAATCGCGGACTCGCGAACACCCGCGAAATCGCGGACTCGCAAACACTCGCGAAATCGCGGACTCGTGAACACTCGCGGACTCGCAAACACTCGCGAAATCGCGGACTCGCAAACACTCGCGAAATCGCGGACTCGCGAACACCCGCGAAATCGCGGACTCTCGAACACTCGCGAACACCCGCGAAATCGCGGACTCGCAAACACTCGCGAAATCGCGGACTCGCAAACACTCGCGAAATCGCGGGCTCGCGTACTCGCGCAAACTCGCGAAATCGCGGACTCGCGAACACCCGCGAAATCGCGGACTCGCAAACACTCACGAAATCGCGCACTCGTGAACACTCCCGAAATCGCGGACTCGCGAACACTCGCGAAATCGCGGACTCGCGTACTCGCAATCACTCGCGAAATCGCGGACTCGCGAACACTCGCGAAATCGCGGACTTGCAAACACTCGCGAAATCGCGGACCCGCGAACACTCGCAAAATCGCGGACTCGCAAACCCTCGCGAAATCACGGACTTGTGAACACTCGCGAAATCGCGGACTGGCAAACACTCGCGAAATCGCGGACTCTCAAACACTCGCGAAATCACGGACTTGTGAACACTCGCGAAATCGCGGACTGGCAAACACTCGCGAAATCGCGGACTCGCGAACACCCGCGAAATCGCGGACTCGTAAACACTCCCGAAATCGCGGACTCGTGAACACTCGCGGACTCGCAAACACTCGCGAAATCGCGGACTCGCGAACACCCGCCAAATCGCGGACTCGCGAACACTCGCGAAATCGCGGACTCGCGAAAGCTCGCGAAATCGCGGACTCGCGTACTCGCAATCACTCGCGAAATCGCGGACTCGCGAACACCCGCGACATCGCGGACTCGCAAACACTCGCGAAATCGCGGACTCGCAAACACTCGCGAAATCGCGGACTCGCGAACACTCGCGAAATCGCGGACTCGCGAACACTCGCGAAATCGCGGACTCTCAAACACTCGCGAAATCACGGACTTGTGAACACTCCCGAAATCGCGGACTCGCAAACACTCGCGAAATCGCGGACTCGTGAACACTCGCGGACTCGCGGACTCGCGAACACCCGCGAAATCGCGGACTCGCAAACACTCACGAAATCGCGGACTCGTGAACACCCGCGAAATCGCGGACTCGCAAACACTCGCGAAATCGCGGACTCGTGAACACTCGCGGACTCGCGAACACCCGCGAAATCGCGGACTCGCGAACACCCGCGAAATCGCGGACTCGCGAACACCCGCGAAATCGCGGACTCGCAAACACTCGCGAACACCCGCGAAATCGCGGACTCGCAAACACTCGCGAAATCGCGGACTCGCAAACACTCGCGAAATCGCGGACTCGCGTACTCGCGCAAACTCGCGAAATCGCGGACTCGCGAACACCCGCGAAATCGCGGACTCGCAAACACTCGCGAAATCGCGGACTCGTGAACACTCGCGGACTCGCAAACACTCGCGAAATCGCGGACTCGCAAACACTCGCGAAATCGCGGACTCGCGAACACCCGCGAAATCGCGGACTCTCGAACACTCGCGAACACCCGCGAAATCGCGGACTCGCAAACACTCGCGAAATCGCGGACTCGCAAACACTCGCGAAATCGCGGGCTCGCGTACTCGCGCAAACTCGCGAAATCGCGGACTCGCGAACACCCGCGAAATCGCGGACTCGCAAACACTCACGAAATCGCGCACTCGTGAACACTCCCGAAATCGCGGACTCGCGAACACTCGCGAAATCGCGGACTCGCGTACTCGCAATCACTCGCGAAATCGCGGACTCGCGAACACTCGCGAAATCGCGGACTTGCAAACACTCGCGAAATCGCGGACCCGCGAACACTCGCAAAATCGCGGACTCGCAAACCCTCGCGAAATCACGGACTTGTGAACACTCGCGAAATCGCGGACTGGCAAACACTCGCGAAATCGCGGACTCTCAAACACTCGCGAAATCACGGACTTGTGAACACTCGCGAAATCGCGGACTGGCAAACACTCGCGAAATCGCGGACTCGCGAACACCCGCGAAATCGCGGACTCGTAAACACTCCCGAAATCGCGGACTCGTGAACACTCGCGGACTCGCAAACACTCGCGAAATCGCGGACTCGCGAACACCCGCCAAATCGCGGACTCGCGAACACTCGCGAAATCGCGGACTCGCGAAAGCTCGCGAAATCGCGGACTCGCGTACTCGCAATCACTCGCGAAATCGCGGACTCGCGAACACCCGCGACATCGCGGACTCGCAAACACTCGCGAAATCGCGGACTCGCAAACACTCGCGAAATCGCGGACTCGCGAACACTCGCGAAATCGCGGACTCGCGAACACTCGCGAAATCGCGGACTCTCAAACACTCGCGAAATCACGGACTTGTGAACACTCCCGAAATCGCGGACTCGCAAACACTCGCGAAATCGCGGACTCGTGAACACTCGCGGACTCGCGGACTCGCGAACACCCGCGAAATCGCGGACTCGCAAACACTCACGAAATCGCGGACTCGTGAACACCCGCGAAATCGCGGACTCGCAAACACTCGCGAAATCGCGGACTCGTGAACACTCGCGGACTCGCGAACACCCGCGAAATCGCGGACTCGCGAACACCCGCGAAATCGCGGACTCGCGAACACCCGCGAAATCGCGGACTCGCAAACACTCGCGAACACCCGCGAAATCGCGGACTCGCAAACACTCGCGAAATCGCGGACTCGCAAACACTCGCGAAATCGCGGACTCGCGTACTCGCGCAAACTCGCGAAATCGCGGACTCGCGAACACCCGCGAAATCGCGGACTCGCAAACACTCACGAAATCGCGGACTCGCTAACACTCACGAAATCGCGCACTCGCGAACACTCGCGAAATCGCGGACTCGCGAACACTCGCGAAATCGCGGACTCGCAAACACTCGCGAAATCGCGGACTCGTGAACACTCGCGGACTCGCGGACTCGCGAACACCCGCGAAATCGCGAACTCGCGAGCACTCGCGAAATCGCGGACTCGCGAAAGCTCGCGAAATCGCGGACTCGCGTACTCGCAAACACTCGCGAAATCGCGGACTCTCAAACACTCGCGAAATCACGGACTTGTGAACACTCCCGAAATCGCGGACTCGCAAACACTCGCGAAATCGCGGACTCGTGAACACTCGCGGACTCGCGGACTCGCGAACACCCGCGAAATCGCGGACTCGCAAACACTCACGAAATCGCGGACTCGTGAACACCCGCGAAATCGCGGACTCGCAAACACTCGCGAAATCGCGGACTCGTGAACACTCGCGGACTCGCGAACACCCGCGAAATCGCGGACTCGCGAACACCCGCGAAATCGCGGACTCGCGAACACCCGCGAAATCGCGGACTCGCAAACACTCGCGAACACCCGCGAAATCGCGGACTCGCAAACACTCGCGAAATCGCGGACTCGCAAACACTCGCGAAATCGCGGACTCGCGTACTCGCGCAAACTCGCGAAATCGCGGACTCGCGAACACCCGCGAAATCGCGGACTCGCAAACACTCACGAAATCGCGGACTCGCTAACACTCACGAAATCGCGCACTCGCGAACACTCGCGAAATCGCGGACTCGCGAACACTCGCGAAATCGCGGACTCGCAAACACTCGCGAAATCGCGGACTCGTGAACACTCGCGGACTCGCGGACTCGCGAACACCCGCGAAATCGCGAACTCGCGAGCACTCGCGAAATCGCGGACTCGCGAAAGCTCGCGAAATCGCGGACTCGCGTACTCGCAAACACTCGCGAAATCGCGGACTCTCAAACACTCGCGAAATCACGGACTTGTGAACACTCGCGAAATCGCGGACTGGCAAACACTCGCGAAATCGCGGACTCGCGAACACCCGCGAAATCGCGGACTCGCAAACACTCCCGAAATCGCGGACTCGTGAACACTCGCGGACTCGCAAACACTCGCGAAATCGCGGACTCGCGAACACCCGCCAAATCGCGGACTTGCAAACACTCGCGAAATCGCGGACCCGCGAACACTCGCAAAATCGCGGACTCGCAAACCCTCGCGAAATCACGGACTTGTGAACACTCGCGAAATCGCGGACTGGCAAACACTCGCGAAATCGCGGACTCTCAAACACTCGCGAAATCACGGACTTGTGAACACTCGCGAAATCGCGGACTGGCAAACACTCGCGAAATCGCGGACTCGCGAACACCCGCGAAATCGCGGACTCGTAAACACTCCCGAAATCGCGGACTCGTGAACACTCGCGGACTCGCAAACACTCGCGAAATCGCGGACTCGCGAACACCCGCCAAATCGCGGACTCGCGAACACTCGCGAAATCGCGGACTCGCGAAAGCTCGCGAAATCGCGGACTCGCGTACTCGCAATCACTCGCGAAATCGCGGACTCGCGAACACCCGCGACATCACGGACTCGCAAACACTCGCGAAATCGCGGACTCGCAAACACTCGCGAAATCGCGGACTCGCGAACACTCGCGAAATCGCGGACTCGCGAACACTCGCGAAATCGCGGACTCTCAAACACTCGCGAAATCACGGACTTGTGAACACTCCCGAAATCGCGGACTCGCAAACACTCGCGAAATCGCGGACTCGTGAACACTCGCGGACTCGCGGACTCGCGAACACCCGCGAAATCGCGGACTCGCAAACACTGACGAAATCGCGGACTCGTGAACACCCGCGAAATCGCGGACTCGCAAAGACTCGCGAAATCGCGGACTCGTGAACACTCGCGGACTCGCGAACACCCGCGAAATCGCGGACTCGCGAACACCCGCGAAATCGCGGACTCGCAAACACTCGCGAAATCGCGGACTCGCGAACACCCGCGAAATCGCGGACTCGCAAACACTCGCGAACACCCGCGAAATCGCGGACTCGCAAACACTCGCGAAATCGCGGACTCGCAAACACTCGCGAAATCGCGGACTCGCGTACTCGCGCAAACTCGCGAAATCGCGGACTCGCGAACACCCGCGAAATCGCGGACTCGCAAACACTCACGAAATCGCGGACTCGCTAACACTCACGAAATCGCGCACTCGCGAACACTCGCGAAATCGCGGACTCGCGAACACTCGCGAAATCGCGGACTCGCAAACACTCGCGAAATCGCGGACTCGTGAACACTCGCGGACTCGCGGACTCGCGAACACCCGCGAAATCGCGGACTCGCGAACACTCGCGAAATCGCGGACTCGCGAAAGCTCGCGAAATCGCGGACTCGCGTACTCGCAAACACTCGCGAAATCGCGGACTCTCAAACACTCGCGAAATCACGGACTTGTGAACACTCGCGAAATCGCGGACTGGCAAACACTCGCGAAATCGCGGACTCGCGAACACCCGCGAAATCGCGGACTCGCAAACACTCCCGAAATCGCGGACTCGTGAACACTCGCGGACTCGCAAACACTCGCGAAATCGCGGACTCGCGAACACCCGCCAAATCGCGGACTCGCGAACACTCGCGAAATCGCGGACTCGCGTACTCGCAATCACTCGCGAAATCGCGGACTCGCGAACACCCGCGACATCGCGGACTCGCAAACACTCGCGAAATCGCGGACTCGCAAACACTCGCGAAATCGCGGACTCGCGAACACTCGCGAAATCGCGGACTCGCGAACACTCGCGAAATCGCGGACTCTCAAACACTCGCGAAATCACGGACTTGTGAACACTCCCGAAATCGCGGACTCGCAAACACTCGCGAAATCGCGGACTCGTGAACACTCGCGGACTCGCGGACTCGCGAACACCCGCGAAATCGCGGACTCGCAAACACTCGCGAAATCGCGGACTCGTGAACACCCGCGAAATCGCGGACTCGCAAACACTCGCGAAATCGCGGACTCGTGAACACTCGCGGACTCGCGAACACCCGCGAAATCGCGGACTCGCGAACACCCGCGAAATCGCGGACTCGCAAACACTCGCGAAATCGCGGACTCGCGAACACCCGCGAAATCGCGGACTCGCAAACACTCGCGAAATCGCGGACTCGCGAACACTCGCGAAATCGCGGACTCTCGAACACTCGCGAACACCCGCGAAATCGCGGACTCGCAAACACTCGCGAAATCGCGGACTCGCAAACACTCGCGAAATCGCGGACTCGCGTACTCGCGCAAACTCGCGAAATCGCGGACTCGCGAACACCCGCGAAATCGCGGACTCGCAAACACTCACGAAATCGCGGACTCGCAAACACTCACGAAATCGCGCACTCGCGAACACTCGCGAAATCGCAGACTCGCGAACACTCGCGAAATCGCGGACTCGCAAACACTCGCGAAATCGCGGACTCGTGAACACTCGCGGACTCGCGAACAACCGCGAAATCGCGGACTCGCAAACACTCGCGAAATCGCGGACTCGAGAACACCCGCGAAATCGCGGACTCGCGAACACTCGCGAAATCGCGGACTCTCGAACACTCGCGAACACCCGCGAAATCGCGGACTCGCAAACACTCGCGAAATCGCGGACTCGCGTACTCGCGCAAACTAGCGAAATCACGGACTCGCAAACACTCGCGAAATCGCGGACTCGCGAACACCCGCGAAATCGCGGACTCGCAAACACTCGCGAAATCGCGGACTCGCGAACACCCGCGAAATCGCGGACTCGCAAACACTCACGAAATCGCGGACTCGCTAACACTCACGAAATCGCGCACTCGCGAACACTCGCGAAATCGCGGACTCGCGAACACTCGCGAAATCGCGGACTCGCAAACACTCGCGAAATCGCGGACTCGTGAACACTCGCGGACTCGCGGACTCGCGAACACCCGCGAAATCGCGGACTCGCGAACACTCGCGAAATCGCGGACTCGCGAAAGCTCGCGAAATCGCGGACTCGCGTACTCGCAAACACTCGCGAAATCGCGGACTCTCAAACACTCGCGAAATCACGGACTTGTGAACACTCGCGAAATCGCGGACTGGCAAACACTCGCGAAATCGCGGACTCGCGAACACCCGCGAAATCGCGGACTCGCAAACACTCCCGAAATCGCGGACTCGTGAACACTCGCGGACTCGCAAACACTCGCGAAATCGCGGACTCGCGAACACCCGCCAAATCGCGGACTCGCGAACACTCGCGAAATCGCGGACTCGCGTACTCGCAATCACTCGCGAAATCGCGGACTCGCGAACACCCGCGACATCGCGGACTCGCAAACACTCGCGAAATCGCGGACTCGCAAACACTCGCGAAATCGCGGACTCGCGAACACTCGCGAAATCGCGGACTCGCGAACACTCGCGAAATCGCGGACTCTCAAACACTCGCGAAATCACGGACTTGTGAACACTCCCGAAATCGCGGACTCGCAAACACTCGCGAAATCGCGGACTCGTGAACACTCGCGGACTCGCGGACTCGCGAACACCCGCGAAATCGCGGACTCGCAAACACTCGCGAAATCGCGGACTCGTGAACACCCGCGAAATCGCGGACTCGCAAACACTCGCGAAATCGCGGACTCGTGAACACTCGCGGACTCGCGAACACCCGCGAAATCGCGGACTCGCGAACACCCGCGAAATCGCGGACTCGCAAACACTCGCGAAATCGCGGACTCGCGAACACCCGCGAAATCGCGGACTCGCAAACACTCGCGAAATCGCGGACTCGCGAACACTCGCGAAATCGCGGACTCTCGAACACTCGCGAACACCCGCGAAATCGCGGACTCGCAAACACTCGCGAAATCGCGGACTCGCAAACACTCGCGAAATCGCGGACTCGCGTACTCGCGCAAACTCGCGAAATCGCGGACTCGCGAACACCCGCGAAATCGCGGACTCGCAAACACTCACGAAATCGCGGACTCGCAAACACTCACGAAATCGCGCACTCGCGAACACTCGCGAAATCGCGGACTCGCGAACACTCGCGAAATCGCGGACTCGCAAACACTCGCGAAATCGCGGACTCGTGAACACTCGCGGACTCGCGAACAACCGCGAAATCGCGGACTCGCAAACACTCGCGAAATCGCGGACTCGAGAACACCCGCGAAATCGCGGACTCGCGAACACTCGCGAAATCGCGGACTCTCGAACACTCGCGAACACCCGCGAAATCGCGGACTCGCAAACACTCGCGAAATCGCGGACTCGCGTACTCGCGCAAACTCGCGAAATCGCGGACTCGCGAACACCCGCGAAATCGCGGAGTCGCAAACACTCACGAAATCGCGCACTCGCGAACACTCGCGAAATCGCGGACTCGCGAACACTCGCGAAATCGCGGACTCGCGAACACTCGCGAAATCGCGGACTCGCGAACACTAGCGAAATCACGGACTCGCGAACACTCGCGAAATCACGGACTCGCAAACACTCGCGAAATCGCGGACTCGCGAACACCCGCGAAATCGCGGACTCGCAAACACTCGCGAAATCGCGGACTCGCGAACACCCGCCAAATCGCGTACTCGCAATCACTCGCGAAATCGCGGACTCGCGTACTCGCAAACACTCGCGAAATCGCGGACTCGCGAACACTCGCGAAATCGCGGACTCGCGAACACTCGCGAAATCACGGACTCGCGAACACTCGCGAAATCGCGGACTCGCAAACACTCGCGAAATCACGGACTTGTGAACACTCGCGAAATCGCGGACTCGTGAACACTCGCGGACTCGCGAACACTCGCGAAATCGCGGACTCGCGAACACTCGCGAAATCGCGGACTCTCAAACACTCGCGAAATCACGGACTTGTGAACACTCGCGAAATCGCGGACTGGCAAACACTCGCGAAATCGCGGACTCGCGAACACCCGCGAAATCGCGGACTCGCAAACACTCGCGAAATCGCGGACTCGTGAACACTCGCGGACTCGCAAACACTCGCGAAATCGCGGACTCGCGAACACTCGCGAAATCGCGGACTCGCGAACACTCGCAAAATCGCGGACTCGCGAACACTCGCGAAATCGCGGACTCGCAAACACTCGCGAAATCGCGGACTCGCGAACACTCGCGAAATCGCTGAATCTCGAACACTCGCGAACACCCGCGAAATCGCGGACTCGCAAACACTCGCGAAATCGCGGACTCGCAAACACTCGCGAAATCGCGGACTCGCGAACACTCGCGAAATCGCGGACTCGCGAAATCGCGGACTCGCAAACACTCGCGAAATCGCGGACTCGCAAACACTCGCGAAATTGCGGACTCGCAAACACTCACGAAATCGCGCACTCGTGAACACTCCCGAAATCGCGGACTCGCGAACACTCGCGAAATCGCGGACTCGCGTACTCGCAATCACTCGCGAAATCGCGGACTCGCGAACACTCGCGAAATCGCGGACTTGCAAACACTCGCGAAATCGCGGACCCGCGAACACTCGCAAAATCGCGGACTCGCAAACCCTCGCGAAATCACGGACTTGTGAACACTCGCGAAATCGCGGACTGGCAAACACTCGCGAAATCGCGGACTCTCAAACACTCGCGAAATCGCGGACTCGCGTACTCGCGCAAACTCGCGAAATCGCGGACTCGCGAACACCCGCGAAATCGCGGAGTCGCAAACACTCACGAAATCGCGCACTCGCGAACACTCGCGAAATCGCGGACTCGCGAACACTCGCGAAATCGCGGACTCGCGAACACTCGCGAAATCGCGGACTCGCGAACACTAGCGAAATCACGGACTCGCAAACACTCGCGAAATCGCGGACTCGCGAACACCCGCGAAATCGCGGACTCGCAAACACTCGCGAAATCGCGGACTCGCGAACACCCGCCAAATCGCGTACTCGCAATCACTCGCGAAATCGCGGACTCGCGTACTCGCAATCACTCGCGAAATCGCGGACTCGCGTACTCGCAAACACTCGCGAAATCGCGGACTCGCGAACACTCGCGAAATCGCGGACTCTCAAACACTCGCGAAATCACGGACTTGTGAACACTCGCGAAATCGCGGACTGGCAAACACTCGCGAAATCGCGGACTCGCGAACACCCGCGAAATCGCGGACTCGCAAACACTCGCGAAATCGCGGACTCGTGAACACTCGCGAAATCGCGGACTCGCGAACACTCGCGAAATCGCGGACTCGCGAACACTCGCAAAATCGCGGACTCGCGAACACTCGCGAAATCGCGGACTCGCAAACACTCGCGAAATCGCGGACTCGCGAACACTCGCGAAATCGCTGAATCTCGAACACTCGCGAACACCCGCGAAATCGCGGACTCGCAAACACTCGCGAAATCGCGGACTCGCAAACACTCGCGAAATCGCGGACTCGCGAACACTCGCGAAATCGCGGACTCGCGAAATCGCGGACTCGCGAAATCGCGGACTCGCAAACACTCGCGAAATCGCGGACTCGCAAACACTCGCGAAATTGCGGACTCGCAAACACTCACGAAATCGCGCACTCGTGAACACTCCCGAAATCGCGGACTCGCGAACACTCGCGAAATCGCGGACTCGCGTACTCGCAATCACTCGCGAAATCGCGGACTCGCGAACACTCGCGAAATCGCGGACTTGCAAACACTCGCGAAATCGCGGACCCGCGAACACTCGCAAAATCGCGGACTCGCAAACCCTCGCGAAATCACGGACTCGCAAACACTCGCGAAATCGCGGACTCGTGAACACTCGCGGACTCGCGAACACCCGCGAAATCGCGGACTCGCGAACACCCGCGAAATCGCGGACTCGCAAACACTCGCGAAATCGCGGACTCGCGAACACCCGCGAAATCGCGGACTCGCAAACACTCGCGAACACCCGCGAAATCGCGGACTCGCAAACACTCGCGAAATCGCGGACTCGCAAACACCCGCGAAATCGCGGACTGGCAAACACTCGCGAAATCGCGGACTCTCAAACACTCGCGAAATCACGGACTTGTGAACACTCGCGAAATCGCGGACTGGCAAACACTCGCGAAAACGCGGACTCGCGAACACTCGCGAAATCGCGGACTCGCGAAAGCTCGCGAAATCGCGGACTCGCGTACTCGCAATCACTCGCGAAATCGCGGACTCGCGAACACCCGCGACATCGCGGACTCGCAAACACTCGCGAAATCGCGGACTCGCAAACACTCGCGAAATCGCGGACTCGCGAACACTCGCGAAATCGCGGACTCGCGAACACTCGCGAAATCGCGGACTCTCAAACACTCGCGAAATCACGGACTTGTGAACACTCCCGAAATCGCGGACTCGCAAACACTCGCGAAATCGCGGACTCGTGAACACTCGCGGACTCGCGGACTCGCGAACACTCGCGGAATCGCGGTCTCGCGAACACTCGCGAAATCGCGGACTCGCAATCACTCGCGAAATCGCGGACTCGCGTACTCGCGAACACCCGCGAAATCGCGGACTCGCAAACACTCGCGAAATCGCGGACTCGCGAACACTCGCGAAATCGCGGACTCTCGAACACTCGCGAAATCGCGGACTCTCGAACACTCGCGAACACCCGCGAAATCGCGGACTCGCAAACACTCGCGAAATCGCGGACTCGCAAACACTCGCGAAATCGCGGACTCGCGTACTCGCGCAAACTCGCGAAATCGCGGACTCGCGAACACCCGCGAAATCGCGGACTCGCAAACACTCACGAAATCGCGCACTCGTGAACACTCCCGAAATCGCGGACTCGCGAACACTCGCGAAATCGCGGACTCGCGTACTCGCAATCACTCGCGAAATCGCGGACTCGCGAACACTCGCGAAATCGCGGACTCGCGAACACCCGCGAAATCGCAGACTCGCGAACACTCGCGAAATCGCGGACTCGCGAAAGCTCGCGAAATCGCGGACTCGCGTACTCGCAAACACTCGCGAAATCGCGGACTCTCAAACACTCGCGAAATCACGGACTTGTGAACACTCGCGAAATCGCGGACTGGCAAACACTCGCGAAATCGCGGACTCGCGAACACCCGCGAAATCGTGGACTCGCAAACACTCCCGAAATCGCGGACTCGTGAACACTCGCGGACTCGCAAACACTCGCGAAATCGCGGACTCGCGAACACCCGCCAAATCGCGGACTCGCGAACACTCGCGAAATCGCGGACTCGCGAAAGCTCGCGAAATCGCGGACTCGCGTACTCGCAATCACTCGCGAAATCGCGGACTCGCGAACACCCGCGACATCGCGGACTCGCAAACACTCGCGAAATCGCGGACTCGCAAACACTCGCGAAATCGCGGACTCGCGAACACTCGCGAAATCGCGGACTCGCGAACACTCGCGAAATCGCGGACTCTCAAACACTCGCGAAATCACGGACTTGTGAACACTCCCGAAATCGCGGACTCGCAAACACTCGCGAAATCGCGGACTCGTGAACACTCGCGGACTCGCGGACTCGCGAACACCCGCGAAATCGCGGACTCGCAAACACTCGCGAAATCGCGGACTCGTGAACACCCGCGAAATCGCGGACTCGCAAACACTCGCGAAATCGCGGACTCGTGAACACTCGCGGACTCGCGAACACCCGCGAAATCGCGGACTCGCGAACACCCGCGAAATCGCGGACTCGCAAACACTCGCGAAATCGCGGACTCGCGAACACCCGCGAAATCGCGGACTCGCAAACACCCGCGAAATCGCGGACTCGCAAACACTCGCGAAATCGCGGACTCGCGAACACTCGCGAAATCGCGGACTCTCGAACACTCGCGAACACCCGCGAAATCGCGGACTCGTGAACACTCGCGGACTCGCGGACTCGCGAACACCCGCGAAATCGCGGACTCGCGAACACCCGCGAAATCGCGGACTCGCGAACACTGGCGAAATCGCGGACTCGCGAAAGCTCGCGAAATCGCGGACTCGCGTACTCGCAAACACTCGCGAAATCGCGGACTCTCAAACACTCGCGAAATCACGGACTTGTGAACACTCGCGAAATCGCGGACTGGCAAACACTCGCGAAATCGCGGACTCGCGAACACCCGCGAAATCGCGGACTCGCAAACACTCCCGAAATCGCGGACTCGTGAACACTCGCGGACTCGCAAACACTCGCGAAATCGCGGACTCGCGAACACCCGCCAAATCGCGGACTCGCGAACACTCGCGAAATCGCGGACTCGCGAAAGCTCGCGAAATCGCGGACTCGCGTACTCGCAATCACTCGCGAAATCGCGGACTCGCGAAAGCTCGCGAAATCGCGGACTCGCGTACTCGCAATCACTCGCGAAATCGCGGACTCGCGAACACCCGCGAGATCGCGGACTCGCAAACACTCGCGAAATCGCGGACTCGCAAACACTCGCGAAATCGCGGACTCGCGAACACTCGCGAAATCGCGGACTCTCAAACACTCGCGAAATCACGGACTTGTGAACACTCCCGAAATCGCGGACTCGCAAACACTCGCGAAATCGCGGACTCGTGAACACTCGCGGACTCGCGGACTCGCGAACACCCGCGAAATCGCGGACTCGCAAACACTCGCGAAATCGCGGACTCGTGAACACCCGCGAAATCGCGGACTCGCAAACACTCGCGAAATCGCGGACTCGCGTACTCGCAAACACTCGCGAAATCGCGGACTCTCAAACACTCGCGAAATCACGGACTTGTGAACACTCGCGAAATCGCGGACTGGCAAACACTCGTGAAATCGCGGACTCGCGAACACCCGCGAAATCGCGGACTCGCAAACACTCCCGAAATCGCGGACTCGTGAACACTCGCGGACTCGCAAACACTCGCGAAATCGCGGACTCGCGAACACCCGCCAAATCGCGGACTCGCGAACACTCGCGAAATCGCGGACTCGCGAAAGCTCGCGAAATCGCGGACTCGCGTACTCGCAATCACTCGCGAAATCGCGGACTCGCGAAAGCTCGCGAAATCGCGGACTCGCGTACTCGCAATCACTCGCGAAATCGCGGACTCGCGAACACCCGCGAGATCGCGGACTCGCAAACACTCGCGAAATCGCGGACTCGCAAACACTCGCGAAATCGCGGACTCGCGAACACTCGCGAAATCGCGGACTCTCAAACACTCGCGAAATCACGGACTTGTGAACACTCCCGAAATCGCGGACTCGCAAACACTCGCGAAATCGCGGACTCGTGAACACTCGCGGACTCGCGGACTCGCGAACACCCGCGAAATCGCGGACTCGCAAACACTCGCGAAATCGCGGACTCGTGAACACCCGCGAAATCGCGGACTCGCAAACACTCGCGAAATCGCGGACTCGTGAACACTCGCGGACTCGCGAACACCCGCGAAATCGCGGACTCGCGAACACCCGCGAAATCGCGGACTCGCAAACACTCGCGAAATCGCGGACTCGCGAACACCCGCGAAATCGCGGACTCGCAAACACTCGCGAAATCGCGGACTCGCGAACACTCGCGAAATCGCGGACTCTCGAACACTCGCGAACACCCGCGAAATCGCGGACTCGCAAACACTCGCGAAATCGCGGACTCGCGAACACTCGCGAAATCGCGGACTCTCGAACACTCGCGAACACCCGCGAAATCGCGGACTCGCAAACACTCGCGAAATCGCGGACTCGCAAACACTCGCGAAATCGCGGACTCGCGAACTCGCGCAAACTCGCGAAATCGCGGACTCGCGAACACCCGCGAAATCGCGGACTCGCAAACACTCACGAAATCGCGGACTCGCAAACACTCACGAAATCGCGCACTCGCGAACACTCGCGAAATCGCGGACTCGCGAACACTCGCGAAATCGCGGACTCGCAAACACTCGCGAAATCGCGGACTCGTGAACACTCGCGGACTCGCGAACACCCGCGAAATCGCGGACTCGCAAACACTCGCGAAATCGCGGACTCGTGAACACCCGCGAAATCGCGGACTCGCGAACACTCGCGAAATCGCGGACTCTCGAACACTCGCGAACACCCGCGAAATCGCGGACTCGCAAACACTCGCGAAATCGCGGACTCGCGTACTCGCGCAAACTCGCGAAATCGCGGACTCGCGAACACCCGCGAAATCGCGGACTCGCAAACACTCACGAAATCGCGCACTCGCGAACACTCGCGAAATCGCGGACTCGCGAACACTCGCGAAATCGCGGACTCGCGAACACTCGCGAAATCGCGGACTCGCGAACACTAGCGAAATCACGGACTCGCGAACACTCGCGAAATCACGGACTCGCAAACACTCGCGAAATCGCGGACTCGCGAACACCCGCGAAATCGCGGACTCGCAAACACTCGCGAAATCGCGGACTCGCGAACACCCGCCAAATCGCGTACTCGCAATCACTCGCGAAATCGCGGACTCGTGAACACTCGCGGACTCGCAAACACTCGCGAAATCGCGGACTCGCAAACCCTCGCGAAATCGCGGACTCGCAAACACTCGCGAAATCGCGGACTCGCGAACACTCGCGAAATCGCGGACTCGCGAACACTCGCGAAATCGCGGACTCTCAAACACTCGCGAAATCACGGACTTGTGAACACTCCCGAAATCGCGGACTCGCAAACACTCGCGAAATCGCGGACTCGTGAACACTCGCGGACTCGCGAACACCCGCGAAATCGCGGACTCGCAAACACTCACGAAATCGCGGACTCGTGAACACCCGCGAAATCGCGGACTCGCAAACACTCGCGAAATCGCGGACTCGTGAACACTCGCGGACTCGCGAACACCCGCGAAATCGCGGACTCGCGAACACCCGCGAAATCGCGGACTCGCAAACACTCGCGAAATCGCGGACTCGCGAACACCCGCGAAATCGCGGACTCGCAAACACTCGCGAACACCCGCGAAATCGCGGACTCGCAAACACTCGCGAAATCGCGGACTCGCAAACACCCGCGAAATCGCGGACTCGCGTACTCGCGCAAACTCGCGAAATCGCGGACTCGCGAACACCCGCGAAATCGCGGACTCGCAAACACTCACGAAATCGCGGACTCGCTAACACTCACGAAATCGCGCACTCGCGAACACTCGCGAAATCGCGGACTCGCGAACACTCGCGAAATCGCGGACTCGCAAACACTCGCGAAATCGCGGACTCGTGAACACTCGCGGACTCGCGGACTCGCGAACACCCGCGAAATCGCAGACTCGCGAACACTCGCGAAATCGCGGACTCGCGAAAGCTCGCGAAATCGCGGACTCGCGTACTCGCAAACACTCGCGAAATCGCGGACTCTCAAACACTCGCGAAATCACGGACTTGTGAACACTCGCGAAATCGCGGACTGGCAAACACTCGCGAAATCGCGGACTCGCGAACACCCGCGAAATCGTGGACTCGCAAACACTCCCGAAATCGCGGACTCGTGAACACTCGCGGACTCGCAAACACTCGCGAAATCGCGGACTCGCGAACACCCGCCAAATCGCGGACTCGCGAACACTCGCGAAATCGCGGACTCGCGAAAGCTCGCGAAATCGCGGACTCGCGTACTCGCAATCACTCGCGAAATCGCGGACTCGCGAACACCCGCGACATCGCGGACTCGCAAACACTCGCGAAATCGCGGACTCGCAAACACTCGCGAAATCGCGGACTCGCGAACACTCGCGAAATCGCGGACTCGCGAACACTCGCGAAATCGCGGACTCTCAAACACTCGCGAAATCACGGACTTGTGAACACTCCCGAAATCGCGGACTCGCAAACACTCGCGAAATCGCGGACTCGTGAACACTCGCGGACTCGCGGACTCGCGAACACCCGCGAAATCGCGGACTCGCAAACACTCGCGAAATCGCGGACTCGTGAACACCCGCGAAATCGCGGACTCGCAAACACTCGCGAAATCGCGGACTCGTGAACACTCGCGGACTCGCGAACACCCGCGAAATCGCGGACTCGCGAACACCCGCGAAATCGCGGACTCGCAAACACTCGCGAAATCGCGGACTCGCGAACACCCGCGAAATCGCGGACTCGCAAACACCCGCGAAATCGCGGACTCGCAAACACTTGCGAAATCGCGGACTCGCGAACACTCGCGAAATCGCGGACTCTCGAACACTCGCGAACACCCGCGAAATCGCGGACTCGTGAACACTCGCGGACTCGCGGACTCGCGAACACCCGCGAAATCGCGGACTCGCGAACACCCGCGAAATCGCGGACTCGCGAACACTGGCGAAATCGCGGACTCGCGAAAGCTCGCGAAATCGCGGACTCGCGTACTCGCAAACACTCGCGAAATCGCGGACTCTCAAACACTCGCGAAATCACGGACTTGTGAACACTCGCGAAATCGCGGACTGGCAAACACTCGCGAAATCGCGGACTCGCGAACACCCGCGAAATCGCGGACTCGCAAACACTCCCGAAATCGCGGACTCGTGAACACTCGCGGACTCGCAAACACTCGCGAAATCGCGGACTCGCGAACACCCGCCAAATCGCGGACTCGCGAACACTCGCGAAATCGCGGACTCGCGAAAGCTCGCGAAATCGCGGACTCGCGTACTCGCAATCACTCGCGAAATCGCGGACTCGCGAAAGCTCGCGAAATCGCGGACTCGCGTACTCGCAATCACTCGCGAAATCGCGGACTCGCGAACACCCGCGAGATCGCGGACTCGCAAACACTCGCGAAATCGCGGACTCGCAAACACTCGCGAAATCGCGGACTCGCGAACACTCGCGAAATCGCGGACTCTCAAACACTCGCGAAATCACGGACTTGTGAACACTCCCGAAATCGCGGACTCGCAAACACTCGCGAAATCGCGGACTCGTGAACACTCGCGGACTCGCGGACTCGCGAACACCCGCGAAATCGCGGACTCGCAAACACTCGCGAAATCGCGGACTCGTGAACACCCGCGAAATCGCGGACTCGCAAACACTCGCGAAATCGCGGACTCGCGTACTCGCAAACACTCGCGAAATCGCGGACTCTCAAACACTCGCGAAATCACGGACTTGTGAACACTCGCGAAATCGCGGACTGGCAAACACTCGTGAAATCGCGGACTCGCGAACACCCGCGAAATCGCGGACTCGCAAACACTCCCGAAATCGCGGACTCGTGAACACTCGCGGACTCGCAAACACTCGCGAAATCGCGGACTCGCGAACACCCGCCAAATCGCGGACTCGCGAACACTCGCGAAATCGCGGACTCGCGAAAGCTCGCGAAATCGCGGACTCGCGTACTCGCAATCACTCGCGAAATCGCGGACTCGCGAAAGCTCGCGAAATCGCGGACTCGCGTACTCGCAATCACTCGCGAAATCGCGGACTCGCGAACACCCGCGAGATCGCGGACTCGCAAACACTCGCGAAATCGCGGACTCGCAAACACTCGCGAAATCGCGGACTCGCGAACACTCGCGAAATCGCGGACTCTCAAACACTCGCGAAATCACGGACTTGTGAACACTCCCGAAATCGCGGACTCGCAAACACTCGCGAAATCGCGGACTCGTGAACACTCGCGGACTCGCGGACTCGCGAACACCCGCGAAATCGCGGACTCGCAAACACTCGCGAAATCGCGGACTCGTGAACACCCGCGAAATCGCGGACTCGCAAACACTCGCGAAATCGCGGACTCGTGAACACTCGCGGACTCGCGAACACCCGCGAAATCGCGGACTCGCGAACACCCGCGAAATCGCGGACTCGCAAACACTCGCGAAATCGCGGACTCGCGAACACCCGCGAAATCGCGGACTCGCAAACACTCGCGAAATCGCGGACTCGCGAACACTCGCGAAATCGCGGACTCTCGAACACTCGCGAACACCCGCGAAATCGCGGACTCGCAAACACTCGCGAAATCGCGGACTCGCGAACACTCGCGAAATCGCGGACTCTCGAACACTCGCGAACACCCGCGAAATCGCGGACTCGCAAACACTCGCGAAATCGCGGACTCGCAAACACTCGCGAAATCGCGGACTCGCGAACTCGCGCAAACTCGCGAAATCGCGGACTCGCGAACACCCGCGAAATCGCGGACTCGCAAACACTCACGAAATCGCGGACTCGCAAACACTCACGAAATCGCGCACTCGCGAACACTCGCGAAATCGCGGACTCGCGAACACTCGCGAAATCGCGGACTCGCAAACACTCGCGAAATCGCGGACTCGTGAACACTCGCGGACTCGCGAACACCCGCGAAATCGCGGACTCGCAAACACTCGCGAAATCGCGGACTCGTGAACACCCGCGAAATCGCGGACTCGCGAACACTCGCGAAATCGCGGACTCTCGAACACTCGCGAACACCCGCGAAATCGCGGACTCGCAAACACTCGCGAAATCGCGGACTCGCGAACACCCGCGAAATCGCGGACTCGCAAACACTCACGAAATCGCGCACTCGCGAACACTCGCGAAATCGCGGACTCGCGAACACTCGCGAAATCGCGGACTCGCGAACACTCGCGAAATCGCGGACTCGCGAACACTAGCGAAATCACGGACTCGCGAACACTCGCGAAATCACGGACTCGCAAACACTCGCGAAATCGCGGACTCGCGAACACCCGCGAAATCGCGGACTCGCAAACACTCGCGAAATCGCGGACTCGCGAACACCCGCCAAATCGCGTACTCGCAATCACTCGCGAAATCGCGGACTCGTGAACACTCGCGGACTCGCAAACACTCGCGAAATCGCGGACTCGCAAACACTCGCGAAATCGCGGACTCGCGAACACCCGCGAAGTCGCGGACTCTCGAACACTCGCGAACACCCGCGAAATCGCGGACTCGCAAACACTGGCGAAATCGCGGACTCGCAAACACTCGCGAAATCGCGGACTCGCGTACTCGCGCAAACTCGCGGACTCGCGAACACCCGCGAAATCGCGGACTCTCAAACACTCGCGAAATCACGGACTTGTGAACACTCGCGAAATCGCGGACTGGCAAACACTCGCGAAATCGCGGACTCGCGAACACCCGCGAAATCGCGGACTCGCAAACACTCCCGAAATCGCGGACTCGTGAACACTCGCGGACTCGCAAACACTCGCGAAATCGCGGACTCGCGAACACCCGCCAAATCGCGGACTCGCGAACACTCGCGAAATCGCGGACTCGCGAAAGCTCGCGAAATCGCGGACTCGCGTACTCGCAATCACTCGCGAAATCGCGGACTCGCAAACACTCGCAAAATCGCGGACTCGCAAACCCTCGCGAAATCGCGGACTCGCAAACACTCGCGAAATCGCGGACTCGCGAACACTCGCGAAATCGCGGACTCGCGAACACTCGCGAAATCGCGGACTCTCAAACACTCGCGAAATCACGGACTTGTGAACACTCCCGAAATCGCGGACTCGCAAACACTCGCGAAATCGCGGACTCGTGAACACTCGCGGACTCGCGAACACCCGCGAAATCGCGGACTCGCAAACACTCACGAAATCGCGGACTCGTGAACACCCGCGAAATCGCGGACTCGCAAACACTCGCGAAATCGCGGACTCGTGAACACTCGCGGACTCGCGAACACCCGCGAAATCGCGGACTCGCGAACACCCGCGAAATCGCGGACTCGCAAACACTCGCGAAATCGCGGACTCGCGAACACCCGCGAAATCGCGGACTCGCAAACACTCGCGAACACCCGCGAAATCGCGGACTCGCAAACACTCGCGAAATCGCGGACTCGCAAACACCCGCGAAATCGCGGACTCGCGTACTCGCGCAAACTCGCGAAATCGCGGACTCGCGAACACCCGCGAAATCGCGGACTCGCAAACACTCACGAAATCGCGGACTCGCTAACACTCACGAAATCGCGCACTCGCGAACACTCGCGAAATCGCGGACTCGCGAACACTCGCGAAATCGCGGACTCGCAAACACTCGCGAAATCGCGGACTCGTGAACACTCGCGGACTCGCGGACTCGCGAACACCCGCGAAATCGCAGACTCGCGAACACTCGCGAAATCGCGGACTCGCGTACTCGCAAACACTCGCGAAATCGCGGACTCTCAAACACTCGCGAAATCACGGACTTGTGAACACTCGCGAAATCGCGGACTGGCAAACACTCGCGAAATCGCGGACTCGCGAACACCCGCGAAATCGTGGACTCGCAAACACTCCCGAAATCGCGGACTCGTGAACACTCGCGGACTCGCAAACACTCGCGAAATCGCGGACTCGCGAACACCCGCCAAATCGCGGACTCGCGAACACTCGCGAAATCGCGGACTCGCGAAAGCTCGCGAAATCGCGGACTCGCGTACTCGCAATCACTCGCGAAATCGCGGACTCGCGAACACCCGCGACATCGCGGACTCGCAAACACTCGCGAAATCGCGGACTCGCAAACACTCGCGAAATCGCGGACTCGCGAACACTCGCGAAATCGCGGACTCGCGAACACTCGCGAAATCGCGGACTCTCAAACACTCGCGAAATCACGGACTTGTGAACACTCCCGAAATCGCGGACTCGCAAACACTCGCGAAATCGCGGACTCGTGAACACTCGCGGACTCGCGGACTCGCGAACACCCGCGAAATCGCGGACTCGCAAACACTCGCGAAATCGCGGACTCGTGAACACCCGCGAAATCGCGGACTCGCAAACACTCGCGAAATCGCGGACTCGTGAACACTCGCGGACTCGCGAACACCCGCGAAATCGCGGACTCGCGAACACCCGCGAAATCGCGGACTCGCAAACACTCGCGAAATCGCGGACTCGCGAACACCCGCGAAATCGCGGACTCGCAAACACCCGCGAAATCGCGGACTCGCAAACACTCGCGAAATCGCGGACTCGCGAACACTCGCGAAATCGCGGACTCTCGAACACTCGCGAACACCCGCGAAATCGCGGACTCGTGAACACTCGCGGACTCGCGGACTCGCGAACACCCGCGAAATCGCGGACTCGCGAACACTGGCGAAATCGCGGACTCGCGAAAGCTCGCGAAATCGCGGACTCGCGTACTCGCAAACACTCGCGAAATCGCGGACTCTCAAACACTCGCGAAATCACGGACTTGTGAACACTCGCGAAATCGCGGACTGGCAAACACTCGCGAAATCGCGGACTCGCGAACACCCGCGAAATCGCGGACTCGCAAACACTCCCGAAATCGCGGACTCGTGAACACTCGCGGACTCGCAAACACTCGCGAAATCGCGGACTCGCGAACACCCGCCAAATCGCGGACTCGCGAACACTCGCGAAATCGCGGACTCGCGAAAGCTCGCGAAATCGCGGACTCGCGTACTCGCAATCACTCGCGAAATCGCGGACTCGCGAAAGCTCGCGAAATCGCGGACTCGCGTACTCGCAATCACTCGCGAAATCGCGGACTCGCGAACACCCGCGAGATCGCGGACTCGCAAACACTCGCGAAATCGCGGACTCGCAAACACTCGCGAAATCGCGGACTCGCGAACACTCGCGAAATCGCGGACTCTCAAACACTCGCGAAATCACGGACTTGTGAACACTCCCGAAATCGCGGACTCGCAAACACTCGCGAAATCGCGGACTCGTGAACACTCGCGGACTCGCGGACTCGCGAACACCCGCGAAATCGCGGACTCGCAAACACTCGCGAAATCGCGGACTCGTGAACACCCGCGAAATCGCGGACTCGCAAACACTCGCGAAATCGCGGACTCGCGTACTCGCAAACACTCGCGAAATCGCGGACTCTCAAACACTCGCGAAATCACGGACTTGTGAACACTCGCGAAATCGCGGACTGGCAAACACTCGCGAAATCGCGGACTCGCGAACACCCGCGAAATCGCGGACTCGCAAACACTCCCGAAATCGCGGACTCGTGAACACTCGCGGACTCGCAAACACTCGCGAAATCGCGGACTCGCGAACACCCGCCAAATCGCGGACTCGCGAACACTCGCGAAATCGCGGACTCGCGAAAGCTCGCGAAATCGCGGACTCGCGTACTCGCAATCACTCGCGAAATCGCGGACTCGCGAAAGCTCGCGAAATCGCGGACTCGCGTACTCGCAATCACTCGCGAAATCGCGGACTCGCGAACACCCGCGAGATCGCGGACTCGCAAACACTCGCGAAATCGCGGACTCGCAAACACTCGCGAAATCGCGGACTCGCGAACACTCGCGAAATCGCGGACTCTCAAACACTCGCGAAATCGCGGACTCGCAAACACTCGCGAAATCGCGGACTCGCGAACACCCGCGAAATCGCGGACTCGCAAACACTCGCGAAATCGCGGACTCGCGAACACTCGCGAAATCGCGGACTCTCGAACACTCGCGAACACCCGCGAAATCGCGGACTCGCAAACACTCGCGAAATCGCGGACTCGCGAACACTCGCGAAATCGCGGACTCTCGAACACTCGCGAACACCCGCGAAATCGCGGACTCGCAAACACTCGCGAAATCGCGGACTCGCAAACACTCGCGAAATCGCGGACTCGCGAACTCGCGCAAACTCGCGAAATCGCGGACTCGCGAACACCCGCGAAATCGCGGACTCGCAAACACTCACGAAATCGCGGACTCGCAAACACTCACGAAATCGCGCACTCGCGAACACTCGCGAAATCGCGGACTCGCGAACACTCGCGAAATCGCGGACTCGCAAACACTCGCGAAATCGCGGACTCGTGAACACTCGCGGACTCGCGAACACCCGCGAAATCGCGGACTCGCAAACACTCGCGAAATCGCGGACTCGTGAACACCCGCGAAATCGCGGACTCGCGAACACTCGCGAAATCGCGGACTCTCGAACACTCGCGAACACCCGCGAAATCGCGGACTCGCAAACACTCGCGAAATCGCGGACTCGCGTACTCGCGCAAACTCGCGAAATCGCGGACTCGCGAACACCCGCGAAATCGCGGACTCGCAAACACTCACGAAATCGCGCACTCGCGAACACTCGCGAAATCGCGGACTCGCGAACACTCGCGAAATCGCGGACTCGCGAACACTCGCGAAATCGCGGACTCGCGAACACTAGCGAAATCACGGACTCGCGAACACTCGCGAAATCACGGACTCGCAAACACTCGCGAAATCGCGGACTCGCGAACACCCGCGAAATCGCGGACTCGCAAACACTCGCGAAATCGCGGACTCGCGAACACCCGCCAAATCGCGTACTCGCAATCACTCGCGAAATCGCGGACTCGTGAACACTCGCGGACTCGCAAACACTCGCGAAATCGCGGACTCGCAAACACTCGCGAAATCGCGGACTCGCGAACACCCGCGAAGTCGCGGACTCTCGAACACTCGCGAACACCCGCGAAATCGCGGACTCGCAAACACTGGCGAAATCGCGGACTCGCAAACACTCGCGAAATCGCGGACTCGCGTACTCGCGCAAACTCGCGGACTCGCGAACACCCGCGAAATCGCGGACTCTCAAACACTCGCGAAATCACGGACTTGTGAACACTCGCGAAATCGCGGACTGGCAAACACTCGCGAAATCGCGGACTCGCGAACACCCGCGAAATCGCGGACTCGCAAACACTCCCGAAATCGCGGACTCGTGAACACTCGCGGACTCGCAAACACTCGCGAAATCGCGGACTCGCGAACACCCGCCAAATCGCGGACTCGCGAACACTCGCGAAATCGCGGACTCGCGAAAGCTCGCGAAATCGCGGACTCGCGTACTCGCAATCACTCGCGAAATCGCGGACTCGCAAACACTCGCAAAATCGCGGACTCGCAAACCCTCGCGAAATCGCGGACTCGCAAACACTCGCGAAATCGCGGACTCGCGAACACTCGCGAAATCGCGGACTCGCGAACACTCGCGAAATCGCGGACTCTCAAACACTCGCGAAATCACGGACTTGTGAACACTCCCGAAATCGCGGACTCGCAAACACTCGCGAAATCGCGGACTCGTGAACACTCGCGGACTCGCGAACACCCGCGAAATCGCGGACTCGCAAACACTCACGAAATCGCGGACTCGTGAACACCCGCGAAATCGCGGACTCGCAAACACTCGCGAAATCGCGGACTCGTGAACACTCGCGGACTCGCGAACACCCGCGAAATCGCGGACTCGCGAACACCCGCGAAATCGCGGACTCGCAAACACTCGCGAAATCGCGGACTCGCGAACACCCGCGAAATCGCGGACTCGCAAACACTCGCGAACACCCGCGAAATCGCGGACTCGCAAACACTCGCGAAATCGCGGACTCGCAAACACCCGCGAAATCGCGGACTCGCGTACTCGCGCAAACTCGCGAAATCGCGGACTCGCGAACACCCGCGAAATCGCGGACTCGCAAACACTCACGAAATCGCGGACTCGCTAACACTCACGAAATCGCGCACTCGCGAACACTCGCGAAATCGCGGACTCGCGAACACTCGCGAAATCGCGGACTCGCAAACACTCGCGAAATCGCGGACTCGTGAACACTCGCGGACTCGCGGACTCGCGAACACCCGCGAAATCGCAGACTCGCGAACACTCGCGAAATCGCGGACTCGCGTACTCGCAAACACTCGCGAAATCGCGGACTCTCAAACACTCGCGAAATCACGGACTTGTGAACACTCGCGAAATCGCGGACTGGCAAACACTCGCGAAATCGCGGACTCGCGAACACCCGCGAAATCGTGGACTCGCAAACACTCCCGAAATCGCGGACTCGTGAACACTCGCGGACTCGCAAACACTCGCGAAATCGCGGACTCGCGAACACCCGCCAAATCGCGGACTCGCGAACACTCGCGAAATCGCGGACTCGCGAAAGCTCGCGAAATCGCGGACTCGCGTACTCGCAATCACTCGCGAAATCGCGGACTCGCGAACACCCGCGACATCGCGGACTCGCAAACACTCGCGAAATCGCGGACTCGCAAACACTCGCGAAATCGCGGACTCGCGAACACTCGCGAAATCGCGGACTCGCGAACACTCGCGAAATCGCGGACTCTCAAACACTCGCGAAATCACGGACTTGTGAACACTCCCGAAATCGCGGACTCGCAAACACTCGCGAAATCGCGGACTCGTGAACACTCGCGGACTCGCGGACTCGCGAACACCCGCGAAATCGCGGACTCGCAAACACTCGCGAAATCGCGGACTCGTGAACACCCGCGAAATCGCGGACTCGCAAACACTCGCGAAATCGCGGACTCGTGAACACTCGCGGACTCGCGAACACCCGCGAAATCGCGGACTCGCGAACACCCGCGAAATCGCGGACTCGCAAACACTCGCGAAATCGCGGACTCGCGAACACCCGCGAAATCGCGGACTCGCAAACACCCGCGAAATCGCGGACTCGCAAACACTCGCGAAATCGCGGACTCGCGAACACTCGCGAAATCGCGGACTCTCGAACACTCGCGAACACCCGCGAAATCGCGGACTCGTGAACACTCGCGGACTCGCGGACTCGCGAACACCCGCGAAATCGCGGACTCGCGAACACTGGCGAAATCGCGGACTCGCGAAAGCTCGCGAAATCGCGGACTCGCGTACTCGCAAACACTCGCGAAATCGCGGACTCTCAAACACTCGCGAAATCACGGACTTGTGAACACTCGCGAAATCGCGGACTGGCAAACACTCGCGAAATCGCGGACTCGCGAACACCCGCGAAATCGCGGACTCGCAAACACTCCCGAAATCGCGGACTCGTGAACACTCGCGGACTCGCAAACACTCGCGAAATCGCGGACTCGCGAACACCCGCCAAATCGCGGACTCGCGAACACTCGCGAAATCGCGGACTCGCGAAAGCTCGCGAAATCGCGGACTCGCGTACTCGCAATCACTCGCGAAATCGCGGACTCGCGAAAGCTCGCGAAATCGCGGACTCGCGTACTCGCAATCACTCGCGAAATCGCGGACTCGCGAACACCCGCGAGATCGCGGACTCGCAAACACTCGCGAAATCGCGGACTCGCAAACACTCGCGAAATCGCGGACTCGCGAACACTCGCGAAATCGCGGACTCTCAAACACTCGCGAAATCACGGACTTGTGAACACTCCCGAAATCGCGGACTCGCAAACACTCGCGAAATCGCGGACTCGTGAACACTCGCGGACTCGCGGACTCGCGAACACCCGCGAAATCGCGGACTCGCAAACACTCGCGAAATCGCGGACTCGTGAACACCCGCGAAATCGCGGACTCGCAAACACTCGCGAAATCGCGGACTCGCGTACTCGCAAACACTCGCGAAATCGCGGACTCTCAAACACTCGCGAAATCACGGACTTGTGAACACTCGCGAAATCGCGGACTGGCAAACACTCGCGAAATCGCGGACTCGCGAACACCCGCGAAATCGCGGACTCGCAAACACTCCCGAAATCGCGGACTCGTGAACACTCGCGGACTCGCAAACACTCGCGAAATCGCGGACTCGCGAACACCCGCCAAATCGCGGACTCGCGAACACTCGCGAAATCGCGGACTCGCGAAAGCTCGCGAAATCGCGGACTCGCGTACTCGCAATCACTCGCGAAATCGCGGACTCGCGAAAGCTCGCGAAATCGCGGACTCGCGTACTCGCAATCACTCGCGAAATCGCGGACTCGCGAACACCCGCGAGATCGCGGACTCGCAAACACTCGCGAAATCGCGGACTCGCAAACACTCGCGAAATCGCGGACTCGCGAACACTCGCGAAATCGCGGACTCTCAAACACTCGCGAAATCACGGACTTGTGAACACTCCCGAAATCGCGGACTCGCAAACACTCGCGAAATCGCGGACTCGTGAACACTCGCGGACTCGCGGACTCGCGAACACCCGCGAAATCGCGGACTCGCAAACACTCGCGAAATCGCGGACTCGTGAACACCCGCGAAATCGCGGACTCGCAAACACTCGCGAAATCGCGGACTCGTGAACACTCGCGGACTCGCGAACACCCGCGAAATCGCGGACTCGCGAACACCCGCGAAATCGCGGACTCGCAAACACTCGCGAAATCGCGGACTCGCGAACACCCGCGAAATCGCGGACTCGCAAACACTCGCGAAATCGCGGACTCGCGAACACTCGCGAAATCGCGGACTCTCGAACACTCGCGAACACCCGCGAAATCGCGGACTCGCAAACACTCGCGAAATCGCGGACTCGCGAACACTCGCGAAATCGCGGACTCTCGAACACTCGCGAACACCCGCGAAATCGCGGACTCGCAAACACTCGCGAAATCGCGGACTCGCAAACACTCGCGAAATCGCGGACTCGCGAACTCGCGCAAACTCGCGAAATCGCGGACTCGCGAACACCCGCGAAATCGCGGACTCGCAAACACTCACGAAATCGCGGACTCGCAAACACTCACGAAATCGCGCACTCGCGAACACTCGCGAAATCGCGGACTCGCGAACACTCGCGAAATCGCGGACTCGCAAACACTCGCGAAATCGCGGACTCGTGAACACTCGCGGACTCGCGAACACCCGCGAAATCGCGGACTCGCAAACACTCGCGAAATCGCGGACTCGTGAACACCCGCGAAATCGCGGACTCGCGAACACTCGCGAAATCGCGGACTCTCGAACACTCGCGAACACCCGCGAAATCGCGGACTCGCAAACACTCGCGAAATCGCGGACTCGCGTACTCGCGCAAACTCGCGAAATCGCGGACTCGCGAACACCCGCGAAATCGCGGACTCGCAAACACTCACGAAATCGCGCACTCGCGAACACTCGCGAAATCGCGGACTCGCGAACACTCGCGAAATCGCGGACTCGCGAACACTCGCGAAATCGCGGACTCGCGAACACTAGCGAAATCACGGACTCGCGAACACTCGCGAAATCACGGACTCGCAAACACTCGCGAAATCGCGGACTCGCGAACACCCGCGAAATCGCGGACTCGCAAACACTCGCGAAATCGCGGACTCGCGAACACCCGCCAAATCGCGTACTCGCAATCACTCGCGAAATCGCGGACTCGTGAACACTCGCGGACTCGCAAACACTCGCGAAATCGCGGACTTGCAAACACTCGCGAAATCGCGGACCCGCGAACACTCGCAAAATCGCGGACTCGCAAACCCTCGCGAAATCACGGACTTGTGAACACTCGCGAAATCGCGGACTGGCAAACACTCGCGAAATCGCGGACTCTCAAACACTCGCGAAATCACGGACTTGTGAACACTCGCGAAATCGCGGACTCGCAAACACTCGCGAAATCGCGGACTCGCGAACACCCGCGAAATCGCGGACTCGCAAACACTCCCGAAATCGCGGACTCGTGAACACTCGCGGACTCGCAAACACTCGCGAAATCGCGGACTCGCGAACACCCGCCAAATCGCGGACTCGCGAACACTCGCGAAATCGCGGACTCGCGAAAGCTCGCGAAATCGCGGACTCGCGTACTCGCAATCACTCGCGAAATCGCGGACTCGCGAACACCCGCGACATCGCGGACTCGCAAACACTCGCGAAATCGCGGACTCGCAAACACTCGCGAAATCGCGGACTCGCGAACACTCGCGAAATCGCGGACTCGCGAACACTCGCGAAATCGCGGACTCTCAAACACTCGCGAAATCACGGACTTGTGAACACTCACGAAATCGCGGACTCGCAAACACTCGCGAAATCGCGGACTCGTGAACACTCGCGGACTCGCGGACTCGCGAACACCCGCGAAATCGCGGACTCGCAAACACTCGCGAAATCGCGGACTCGTGAACACCCGCGAAATCGCGGACTCGCAAACACTCGCGAAATCGCGGACTCGTGAACACTCGCGGACTCGCAAACACTCGCGAAATCGCGGACTCGCGAAAACCCGCGAAATCGCGGACTCGCAAACACTCGCGAAATCGCGGACTCGCAAACACTCGCGAAATCGCGGACTCGCGAACACCCGCGAAATCGCGGACTCGCAAACACTCGCGAAATCGCGGACTCGCGAACACCCGCGAAATCGCGGACTCGCAAACACTCGCGAAATCGCGGACTCGCGAACACTCGCGAAATCGCGGACTCTCGAACACTCGCGAACACCCGCGAAATCGCGGACTCGCAAACACTCGCGAAATCGCGGACTCGCAAACACTCGCGAAATCGCGGAATCGCGTACTCGCGCAAACTCGCGAAATCGCGGACTCGCGAACACCCGCGAAATCGCGGACTCGCAAACACTCACGAAATCGCGCACTCGCGAACACTCACGAAATCGCGCACTCGCGAACACTCGCGAAATTGCGGACTCGCAAACACTCGCGAAATCGCGGACTCGCGAACACTAGCAAAATCGCGGACTCGCAAACACTCGCGAAATCACGGACTTGTGAACACTCGCGAAATCGCGGACTCGTGAACACTCGCGGACTCGCGAACACTCGCGAAATCGCGGACTCGCGAACACTCGCGAAATCGCGGACTCGCGAACACTCGTGAAATCGCGGACCCGCGAACACTCGCAAAATCGCGGACTCGCAAACCCTCGTGAAATCACGGACTTGTGAACACTCGCGAAATCGCGGACTCGCGAACACCCGCCAAATCGCGTACTCGCAATCACTCGCGAAATCGCGGACTCGTGAACACTCGCGGACTCGCAAACACTCGCGAAATCGCGGACTCGCAAACACTCGCGAAATCGCGGACTCGCGAACACCCGCGAAATCGCGGACTCTCGAACACTCGCGAACACCCGCGAAATCGCGGACTCGCAAACACTCGCGAAATCGCGGACTCGCAAACACTCGCGAAATCGCGGACTCGCGTACTCGCGCAAACTCGCGGACTCGCGAACACCCGCGAAATCGCGGACTCGCAAACACTCACGAAATCGCGCACTCGTGAACACTCCCGAAATCGCGGACTCGCGAACACTCGCGAAATCGCGGACTCGCGTACTCGCAATCACTCGCGAAATCGCGGACTCGCGAACACTCGCGAAATCGCGGACTTGCAAACACTCGCGAAATCGCGGACCCGCGAACACTCGCAAAATCGCGGACTCGCAAACCCTCGCGAAATCACGGACTTGTGAACACTCGCGAAATCGCGGACTGGGAAACACTCGCGAAATCGCGGACTCTCAAACACTCGCGAAATCACGGACTTGTGAACACTCGCGAAATCGCGGACTCGCAAACACTCGCGAAATCGCGGACTCGCGAACACCCGCGAAATCGCGGACTCGCAAACACTCCCGAAATCGCGGACTCGTGAACACTCGCGGACTCGCAAACACTCGCGAAATCGCGGACTCGCGAACACCCGCCAAATCGCGGACTCGCGAACACTCGCGAAATCGCGGACTCGCGAAAGCTCGCGAAATCGCGGACTCGCGTACTCGCAATCACTCGCGAAATCGCGGACTCGCGAACACCCGCGACATCGCGGACTCGCAAACACTCGCGAAATCGCGGACTCGCAAACACTCGCGAAATCGCGGACTCGCGAACACTCGCGAAATCGCGGACTCGCGAACACTCGCGAAATCGCGGACTCTCAAACACTCGCGAAATCACGGACTTGTGAACACTCCCGAAATCGCGGACTCGCAAACACTCGCGAAATCGCGGACTCGTGAACACTCGCGGACTCGCGGACTCGCGAACACCCGCGAAATCGCGGACTCGCAAACACTCGCGAAATCGCGGACTCGTGAACACCCGCGAAATCGCGGACTCGCAAACACTCGCGAAATCGCGGACTCGTGAACACTCGCGGACTCGCAAACACTCGCGAAATCGCGGACTCGCGAACACCCGCGAAATCGCGGACTCGCAAACACTCGCGAAATCGCGGACTCGCAAACACTCGCGAAATCGCGGACTCGCGAACACCCGCGAAATCGCGGACTCGCAAACACTCGCGAAATCGCGGACTCGCGAACACTCGCGAAATCGCGGACTCTCGAACACTCGCGAACACCCGCGAAATCGCGGACTCGCAAACACTCGCGAAATCGCGGACTCGCAAACACTCGCGAAATCGCGGAATCGCGTACTCGCGCAAACTCGCGAAATCGCGGACTCGCGAACACCCGCGAAATCGCGGACTCGCAAACACTCACGAAATCGCGCACTCGCGAACACTCACGAAATCGCGCACTCGCGAACACTCGCGAAATTGCGGACTCGCAAACACTCGCGAAATCGCGGACTCGCGAACACTCGCGAAATCGCGGACTCGCGAACACTCGCAAAATCGCGGACTCGCAAACACTCGCGAAATCACGGACTTGTGAACACTCGCGAAATCGCGGACTCGTGAACACTCGCGGACTCGCGAGAACACTCGCGAAATCGCGGACTCGCGAACACTCGCGAAATCGCGGACTCGCGAACACTCGTGAAATCGCGGACCCGCGAACACTCGCAAAATCGCGGACTCGCAAACCCTCGCGAAATCACGGACTTGTGAACACTCGCGAAATCGCGGACTGGCAAACACTCGCGAAATCGCGGACTCTCAAACACTCGCGAAATCACGGACTCGTGAACACTCGCGGACTCGCAAACACTCGCGAAATCGCGGACTCGCAAACACTCGCGAAATCGCGGACTCGCGAACACCCGCGAAATCGCGGACTCTCGAACACTCGCGAACACCAGCGAAATCGCGGACTCGCAAACACTCGCGAAATCGCGGACTCGCGTACTCGCAATCACTCGCGAAATCGCGGACTCGCGAACACTCGCGAAATCGCGGACTTGCAAACACTCGCGAAATCGCGGACCCGCGAACACTCGCAAAATCGCGGACTCGCAAACCCTCGCGAAATCACGGACTTGTAAACACTCGCGAAATCGCGGACTGGCAAACACTCGCGAAATCGCGGACTCTCAAACACTCGCGAAATCACGGACTTGTGAACACTCGCGAAATCGCGGACTGGCAAACACTCGCGAAATCGCGGACTCGCGAACACCCGCGAAATCGCGGACTCGCAAACACTCCCGAAATCGCGGACTCGTGAACACTCGCGGACTCGCAAACACTCGCGAAATCGCGGACTCGCGAACACCCGCCAAATCGCGGACTCGCGAACACTCGCGAAATCGCGGACTCGCGAAAGCTCGCGAAATCGCGGACTCGCGTACTCGCAATCACTCGCGAAATCGCGGACTCGCGAACACCCGCGAAATCGCGGACTCGCAAACACTCGCGAAATCGCGGACTCGCAAACACTCGCGAAATCGCGGACTCGCGAACACTCGCGAAATCGCGGACTCGCGAACACTCGCGAAATCGCGGACTCTCAAACACTCGCGAAATCACGGACTTGTGAACACTCGCGAAATCGCGGACTCGCAAACACTCGCGAAATCGCGGACTCGTGAACACTCGCGGACTCGCGTACTCGCGAACACCCGCGAAATCGCGGACTCGCAAACACTCGCGAAATCGCGGACTCGTGAACACCCGCGAAATCGCGGACTCGCAAACACTCGCGAAATCGCGGACTCGTGAACACTCGCGGACTCGCAAACACTCGCGAAATCGCGGACTCGCAAACACTCGCGAAATCGCGGACTCGCGAACACCCGCGAAATCGCGGACTCGCAAACACTCGCGAAATTTCGGACTCGTGAACACTCGCGGACTCGCAAACACTCGCGAAATCGCGGACTCGCAAACACTCGCGAAATCGCGGACTCGCGAACACCCGCGAAATCGCGGACTCTCGAACACTCGCGAACACCCGCGAAATCGCGGACTCGCAAACACTCGCGAAATCGCGGACTCGCAAACACTCGCGAAATCGCGGACTCGCGTACTCGCGCAAACTCGCGAAATCGCGGACTCGCGAACACCCGCGAAATCGCGGACTCGCAAACACTCACGAAATCGCGCACTCGTGAACACTCCCGAAATCGCGGACTCGCGAACACTCGCAAAATCGCGGACTCGCGTACTCGCAATCACTCGCGAAATCGCGGACTCGCGAACACTCGCGAAATCGCGGACTTGCAAACACTCGCGAAATCGCGGACCCGCGAACACTCGCAAAATCGCGGACTCGCAAACCCTCGCGAAATCACGGACTTGTGAACACTCGCGAAATCGCGGACTGGCAAACACTCGCGAAATCGCGGACTCTCAAACACTCGCGAAATCGCGGACTCGCGAACACCCGCGAAATCGCGGACTCGCAAACACTCCCGAAATCGCGGACTCGTGAACACTCGCGGACTCGCAAACACTCGCGAAATCGCGGACTCGCGAACACCCGCCAAATCGCGGACTCGCGAACACTCGCGAAATCGCGGACTCGCGAAAGCTCGCGAAATCGCGGACTCGCGTACTCGCAATCACTCGCGAAATCGCGGATTCGCGAACACCCGCGACATCGCGGACTCGCAAACACTCGCGAAATCGCGGACTCGCAAACACTCGCGAAATCACGGACTTGTGAACACTCCCGAAATCGCGGACTCGCAAACACTCGCGAAATCGCGGACTCGTGAACACTCGCGGACTCGCGGACTCGCGAACACCCGCGAAATCGCGGACTCGCAAACACTCGCGAAATCGCGGACTCGTGAACACCCGCGAAATCGCGGACTCGCAAACACTCGCGAAATCGCGGACTCGTGAACACTCGCGGACTCGCAAACACTCGCGAAATCGCGGACTCGCGAACACCCGCGAAATCGCGGACTCGCAAACACTCGCGAAATCGCGGACTCGCAAACACTCGCGAAATCGCGGACTCGCGAACACCCGCGAAATCGCGGACTCGCAAACACTCGCGAAATCGCGGACTCACGAACACTCGCGAAATCGCGGACTCTCGAACACTCGCGAACACCCGCGAAATCGCGGACTCGCAAACACTCGCGAAATCGCGGACTCGCAAACACTCGCGAAATCGCGGACTCGCGTACTCGCGCAAACTCGCGAAATCGCGGACTCGCAAACACCCGCGAAATCGCGGACTCGCGAACACTCGCGAAATCACGGACTCGCAAACACTCGCGAAATCGCGGACTCGCGAACACCCGCGAAATCGCGGACTCGCAAACACTCGCGAAATCGCGGACTCGCGAACACCCGCCAAATCGCGTACTCGCAATCACTCGCGAAATCGCGGACTCGCGTACTCGCAAACACTCGCGAAATCGCGGACTCGCGAACACTCGCGAAATCGCGGACTCGCGAACACTCGCGAAATCACGGACTCGCGAACACTCGCGAAATCGCGGACTCGCAAACACTCGCGAAATCGCGGACTCGCGAACACTCGCAAAATCGCGGACTCGCAAACACTCGCGAAATCACGGACTCGTGAACACTCGCGAAATCGCGGACTCGTGAACACTCGCGAAATCGCGGACTCGCGTACTCGCAATCACTCGCGAAATCGCGGACTCGCGAACACCCGCGACATCGCGGACTCGCAAACACTCGCGAAATCGCGGACTCGCAAACACTCGCGAAATCGCGGACTCGCGAACACTCGCGAAATCGCGGACTCGCGAACACTCGCGAAATCGCGGACTCTCAAACACTCGCGAAATCACGGACTTGTGAACACTCCCGAAATCGCGGACTCGCAAACACTCGCGAAATCGCGGACTCGTGAACACTCGCGGACTCGCGGACTCGCGAACACCCGCGAAATCGCGGACTCGCAAACACTCGCGAAATCGCGGACTCGTGAACACCCGCGAAATCGCGGACTCGCAAACACTCGCGAAATCGCGGACTCGTGAACACTCGCGGACTCGCAAACACTCGCGAAATCGCGGACTCGCGAAAACCCGCGAAATCGCGGACTCGCAAACACTCGCGAAATCGCGGACTCGCAAACACTCGCGAAATCGCGGACTCGCGAACACCCGCGAAATCGCGGACTCGCAAACACTCGCGAAATCGCGGACTCGCGAACACTCGCGAAATCGCGGACTCTCGAACACTCGCGAACACCCGCGAAATCGCGGACTCGCAAACACTCGCGAAATCGCGGACTCGCAAACACTCGCGAAATCGCGGAATCGCGTACTCGCGCAAACTCGCGAAATCGCGGACTCGCGAACACCCGCGAAATCGCGGACTCGCAAACACTCACGAAATCGCGCACTCGCGAACACTCACGAAATCGCGCACTCGCGAACACTCGCGAAATTGCGGACTCGCAAACACTCGCGAAATCGCGGACTCGCGAACACTCGCAAAATCGCGGACTCGCAAACACTCGCGAAATCACGGACTTGTGAACACTCGCGAAATCGCGGACTCGTGAACACTCGCGGACTCGCGAACACTCGCGAAATCGCGGACTCGCGAACACTCGCGAAATCGCGGACTCGCGAACACTCGTGAAATCGCGGACCCGCGAACACTCGCAAAATCGCGGACTCGCAAACCCTCGCGAAATCACGGACTTGTGAACACTCGCGAAATCGCGGACTCGCGAACACCCGCCAAATCGCGTACTCGCAATCACTCGCGAAATCGCGGACTCGTGAACACTCGCGGACTCGCAAACACTCGCGAAATCGCGGACTCGCAAACACTCGCGAAATCGCGGACTCGCGAACACCCGCGAAATCGCGGACTCTCGAACACTCGCGAACACCCGCGAAATCGCGGACTCGCAAACACTCGCGAAATCGCGGACTCGCAAACACTCGCGAAATCGCGGACTCGCGTACTCGCGCAAACTCGCGGACTCGCGAACACCCGCGAAATCGCGGACTCGCAAACACTCACGAAATCGCGCACTCGTGAACACTCCCGAAATCGCGGACTCGCGAACACTCGCGAAATCGCGGACTCGCGTACTCGCAATCACTCGCGAAATCGCGGACTCGCGAACACTCGCGAAATCGCGGACTTGCAAACACTCGCGAAATCGCGGACCCGCGAACACTCGCAAAATCGCGGACTCGCAAACCCTCGCGAAATCACGGACTTGTGAACACTCGCGAAATCGCGGACTGGGAAACACTCGCGAAATCGCGGACTCTCAAACACTCGCGAAATCACGGACTTGTGAACACTCGCGAAATCGCGGACTCGCAAACACTCGCGAAATCGCGGACTCGCGAACACCCGCGAAATCGCGGACTCGCAAACACTCCCGAAATCGCGGACTCGTGAACACTCGCGGACTCGCAAACACTCGCGAAATCGCGGACTCGCGAACACCCGCCAAATCGCGGACTCGCGAACACTCGCGAAATCGCGGACTCGCGAAAGCTCGCGAAATCGCGGACTCGCGTACTCGCAATCACTCGCGAAATCGCGGACTCGCGAACACCCGCGACATCGCGGACTCGCAAACACTCGCGAAATCGCGGACTCGCAAACACTCGCGAAATCGCGGACTCGCGAACACTCGCGAAATCGCGGACTCGCGAACACTCGCGAAATCGCGGACTCTCAAACACTCGCGAAATCACGGACTTGTGAACACTCCCGAAATCGCGGACTCGCAAACACTCGCGAAATCGCGGACTCGTGAACACTCGCGGACTCGCGGACTCGCGAACACCCGCGAAATCGCGGACTCGCAAACACTCGCGAAATCGCGGACTCGTGAACACCCGCGAAATCGCGGACTCGCAAACACTCGCGAAATCGCGGACTCGTGAACACTCGCGGACTCGCAAACACTCGCGAAATCGCGGACTCGCGAACACCCGCGAAATCGCGGACTCGCAAACACTCGCGAAATCGCGGACTCGCAAACACTCGCGAAATCGCGGACTCGCGAACACCCGCGAAATCGCGGACTCGCAAACACTCGCGAAATCGCGGACTCGCGAACACTCGCGAAATCGCGGACTCTCGAACACTCGCGAACACCCGCGAAATCGCGGACTCGCAAACACTCGCGAAATCGCGGACTCGCAAACACTCGCGAAATCGCGGAATCGCGTACTCGCGCAAACTCGCGAAATCGCGGACTCGCGAACACCCGCGAAATCGCGGACTCGCAAACACTCACGAAATCGCGCACTCGCGAACACTCACGAAATCGCGCACTCGCGAACACTCGCGAAATTGCGGACTCGCAAACACTCGCGAAATCGCGGACTCGCGAACACTCGCAAAATCGCGGACTCGCAAACACTCGCGAAATCACGGACTTGTGAACACTCGCGAAATCGCGGACTCGTGAACACTCGCGGACTCGCGAACACTCGCGAAATCGCGGACTCGCGAACACTCGCGAAATCGCGGACTCGCGAACACTCGTGAAATCGCGGACCCGCGAACACTCGCAAAATCGCGGACTCGCAAACCCTCGCGAAATCACGGACTTGTGAACACTCGCGAAATCGCGGACTGGCAAACACTCGCGAAATCGCGGACTCTCAAACACTCGCGAAATCACGGACTCGTGAACACTCGCGGACTCGCAAACACTCGCGAAATCGCGGACTCGCAAACACTCGCGAAATCGCGGACTCGCGAACACCCGCGAAATCGCGGACTCTCGAACACTCGCGAACACCAGCGAAATCGCGGACTCGCAAACACTCGCGAAATCGCGGACTTGCGTACTCGCAATCACTCGCGAAATCGCGGACTCGCGAACACTCGCGAAATCGCGGACTTGCAAACACTCGCGAAATCGCGGACCCGCGAACACTCGCAAAATCGCGGACTCGCAAACCCTCGCGAAATCACGGACTTGTAAACACTCGCGAAATCGCGGACTGGCAAACACTCGCGAAATCGCGGACTCTCAAACACTCGCGAAATCACGGACTTGTGAACACTCGCGAAATCGCGGACTGACAAACACTCGCGAAATCGCGGACTCGCGAACACCCGCGAAATCGCGGACTCGCAAACACTCCCGAAATCGCGGACTCGTGAACACTCGCGGACTCGCAAACACTCGCGAAATCGCGGACTCGCGAACACCCGCCAAATCGCGGACTCGCGAACACTCGCGAAATCGCGGACTCGCGAAAGCTCGCGAAATCGCGGACTCGCGTACTCGCAATCACTCGCGAAATCGCGGACTCGCGAACACCCGCGAAATCGCGGACTCGCAAACACTCGCGAAATCGCGGACTCGCAAACACTCGCGAAATCGCGGACTCGCGAACACTCGCGAAATCGCGGACTCGCGAACACTCGCGAAATCGCGGACTCTCAAACACTCGCGAAATCACGGACTTGTGAACACTCGCGAAATCGCGGACTCGCAAACACTCGCGAAATCGCGGACTCGTGAACACTCGCGGACTCGCGTACTCGCGAACACCCGCGAAATCGCGGACTCGCAAACACTCGCGAAATCGCGGACTCGTGAACACCCGCGAAATCGCGGACTCGCAAACACTCGCGAAATCGCGGACTCGTGAACACTCGCGGACTCGCAAACACTCGCGAAATCGCGGACTCGCAAACACTCGCGAAATCGCGGACTCGCGAACACCCGCGAAATCGCGGACTCGCAAACACTCGCGAAATTTCGGACTCGTGAACACTCGCGGACTCGCAAACACTCGCGAAATCGCGGACTCGCAAACACTCGCGAAATCGCGGACTCGCGAACACCCGCGAAATCGCGGACTCTCGAACACTCGCGAACACCCGCGAAATCGCGGACTCGCAAACACTCGCGAAATCGCGGACTCGCAAACACTCGCGAAATCGCGGACTCGCGTACTCGCGCAAACTCGCGAAATCGCGGACTCGCGAACACCCGCGAAATCGCGGACTCGCAAACACTCACGAAATCGCGCACTCGTGAACACTCCCGAAATCGCGGACTCGCGAACACTCGCAAAATCGCGGACTCGCGTACTCGCAATCACTCGCGAAATCGCGGACTCGCGAACACTCGCGAAATCGCGGACTTGCAAACACTTGCGAAATCGCGGACCCGCGAACACTCGCAAAATCGCGGACTCGCAAACCCTCGCGAAATCACGGACTTGTGAACACTCGCGAAATCGCGGACTGGCAAACACTCGCGAAATCGCGGACTCTCAAACACTCGCGAAATCGCGGACTCGCGAACACCCGCGAAATCGCGGACTCGCAAACACTCCCGAAATCGCGGACTCGTGAACACTCGCGGACTCGCAAACACTCGCGAAATCGCGGACTCGCGAACACCCGCCAAATCGCGGACTCGCGAACACTCGCGAAATCGCGGACTCGCGAAAGCTCGCGAAATCGCGGACTCGCGTACTCGCAATCACTCGCGAAATCGCGGATTCGCGAACACCCGCGACATCGCGGACTCGCAAACACTCGCGAAATCGCGGACTCGCAAACACTCGCGAAATCACGGACTTGTGAACACTCCCGAAATCGCGGACTCGCAAACACTCGCGAAATCGCGGACTCGTGAACACTCGCGGACTCGCGGACTCGCGAACACCCGCGAAATCGCGGACTCGCAAACACTCGCGAAATCGCGGACTCGTGAACACCCGCGAAATCGCGGACTCGCAAACACTCGCGAAATCGCGGACTCGTGAACACTCGCGGACTCGCAAACACTCGCGAAATCGCGGACTCGCGAACACCCGCGAAATCGCGGACTCGCAAACACTCGCGAAATCGCGGACTCGCAAACACTCGCGAAATCGCGGACTCGCGAACACCCGCGAAATCGCGGACTCGCAAACACTCGCGAAATCGCGGACTCGCGAACACTCGCGAAATCGCGGACTCTCGAACACTCGCGAACACCCGCGAAATCGCGGACTCGCAAACACTCGCGAAATCGCGGACTCGCAAACACTCGCGAAATCGCGGACTCGCGTACTCGCGCAAACTCGCGAAATCGCGGACTCGCAAACACCCGCGAAATCGCGGACTCGCGAACACTCGCGAAATCACGGACTCGCAAACACTCGCGAAATCGCGGACTCGCGAACACCCGCGAAATCGCGGACTCGCAAACACTCGCGAAATCGCGGACTCGCGAACACCCGCCAAATCGCGTACTCGCAATCACTCGCGAAATCGCGGACTCGCGTACTCGCAAACACTCGCGAAATCGCGGACTCGCGAACACTCGCGAAATCGCGGACTCGCGAACACTCGCGAAATCACGGACTCGCGAACACTCGCGAAATCGCGGACTCGCAAACACTCGCGGACTCGCGAACACTCGCGAAATCGCGGACTCGCGAACACTCGCGAAATCGCGGACTCTCAAACACTCGCGAAATCACGGACTTGTGAACACTCGCGAAATCGCGGACTGGCAAACACTCGCGAAATCGCGGACTCGCGAACACCCGCGAAATCGCGGACTCGCAAACACTCGCGAAATCGCGGACTCGTGAACACTCGCGGACTCGCAAACACTCGCGAAATCGCGGACTCGCGAACACTCGCGAAATCACGGACTCGCGAACACTCGCAAAATCGCGGACTCGCGAACACTCGCGAAATCGCGGACTCGCAAACACTCGCGAAATCGCGGACTCGCGAACACTCGCGAAATCGCTGAATCTCGAACACTCGCGAACACCCGCGAAATCGCGGACTCGCAAACACTCGCGAAATCGCGGACTCGCAAACACTCGCGAAATCGCGGACTCGCGAACACTCGCGAAATCGCGGACTCGCGAAATCGCGGACTCGCAAACACTCGCGAAATCGCGGACTCGCAAACACTCGCGAAATTGCGGACTCGCGAAATCGCGGACTCGCGAACACTCGCGAAATCGCGGACTCGCGAAATCGCGGACTCGCAAACACTCGCGAAATCGCGGACTCGCAAACACTCGCGAAATCGCGGACTCGCGAAATCGCGGACTCGCAAACACTCGCGAAATCGCGGACTCGCGAACACCCGCGAAATCGCGGACTCGCAAACACTCGCGGAATCGCGGTCTCGCGAACACCCGCCAAATCGCGTACTCGCAATCACTCGCGAAATCGCGGACTCGCGTACTCGCGAACACCCGCGAAATCGCGGACTCGCAAACACTCGCGAAATCGCGGACTCGGGAACACCCGGCAAATCGCGTACTCGCAATCACTCGCGAAATCGCGGACTCGCGTACTCGCAAACACTCGCGAAATCGCGGACTCGCGAACACTCGCGAAATCGCGGACTCGCGAACACTCGCGAAATCACGGACTCGCGAACACTCGCGAAATCGCGGACTCGCAAACACTCGCGAAATCGCGGACTCGCGAACACTCGCAAAATCGCGGACTCGCAAACACTCGCGAAATCACGGACTTGTGAACACTCGCGAAATCGCGGACTCGTGAACACTCGCGGACTCGCGAACACTCGCGAAATCGCGGACTCGCGAACACTCGCGAAATCGCGGACTCTCAAACACTCGCGAAATCACGGACTTGTGAACACTCGCGAAATCGCGGACTCTCAAACACTCGCGAAATCACGGACTTGTGAACACTCGCGAAATCGCGGACTGGCAAACACTCGCGAAATCGCGGACTCGCGAACACCCGCGAAATCGCGGACTCGCAAACACTCGCGAAATCGCGGACTCGTGAACACTCGCGGACTCGCAAACACTCGCGAAATCGCGGACTCGCGAACACTCGCGAAATCGCGGACTCGCGAACACTCGCAAAATCGCGGACTCGCGAACACTCGCGAAATCGCGGACTCGCAAACACTCGCGAAATCGCGGACTCGCGAACACTCGCGAAATCGCTGAATCTCGAACACTCGCGAACACCCGCGAAATCGCGGACTCGCAAACACTCGCGAAATCGCGGACTCGCAAACACTCGCGAAATCGCGGACTCGCGAACACTCGCGAAATCGCGGACTCGCGAAATCGCGGACTCGCAAACACTCGCGAAATCGCGGACTCGCAAACACTCGCGAAATTGCGGACTCGCGAAATCGCGGACTCGCGAACACTCGCGAAATCGCGGACTCGCGAAATCGCGGACTCGCAAACACTCGCGAAATCGCGGACTCGCAAACACTCGCGAAATCGCGGACTCGCGAAATCGCGGACTCGCAAACACTCGCGAAATCGCGGACTCGCGAACACCCGCCAAATCGCGGACTCGCGAACACTCGCGAAATCGCGGACTCGCGAAAGCTCGCGAAATCGCGGACTCGCGTACTCGCAATCACTCGTGAAATCGCGGACTCGCGAACACCCGCGACATCGCGGACTCGCAAACACTCGCGAAATCGCGGACTCGCAAACACTCGCGAAATCGCGGACTCGCGAACACTCGCGAAATCGCGGACTCGCGAACACTCGCGAAATCGCGGACTCTCAAACACTCGCGAAATCACGGACTTGTGAACACTCCCGAAATCGCGGACTCGCAAACACTCGCGAAATCGCGGACTCGTGAACACTCGCGGACTCGCGGACTCGCGAACACCCGCGAAATCGCGGACTCGCAAACACTCGCGAAATCGCGGACTCGTGAACACCCGCGAAATCGCGGACTCGCAAACACTCGCGAAATCGCGGACTCGTGAACACTCGCGGACTCGCAAACACTCGCGAAATCGCGGACTCGCGAACACCCGCGAAATCGCGGACTCGCAAACACTCGCGAAATCGCGGACTCGCGAACACTCGCGAAATCGCGGACTCTCGAACACTCGCGAACACCCGCGAAATCGCGGACTCGCAAACACTCGCGAAATCGCGGACTCGCAAACACTCGCGAAATCGCGGACTCGCGTACTCGCGCAAACTCGCGAAATCGCGGACTCGCGAACACCCGCGAAATCGCGGACTCGCAAACACTCACGAAATCGCGCACTCGCGAACACTCGCGAAATTGCGGACTCGCAAACACTCGCGAAATCGCGGACTCGCGAACACTCGCAAAATCGCGGACTCGCAAACACTCGCGAAATCACGGACTTGTGAACACTCGCGAAATCGCGGACTCGTGAACACTCGCGGACTCGCGAACACTCGCGAAATCGCGGACTCGCGAACACTCGCGAAATCGCGGACTCGCGAACACTCGTGAAATCGCGGACCCGCGAACACTCGCGAAATCGCGGACTCTCAAACACTCGCGAAATCACGGACTCGTGAACACTCGCGGACTCGCAAACACTCGCGAAATCGCGGACTCGCAAACACTCGCGAAATCGCGGACTCGCGAACACCCGCGAAATCGCGGACTCTCGAACACTCGCGAACACCAGCGAAATCGCGGACTCGCAAACACTCGCGAAATCGCGGACTCGCGTACTCGCAATCACTCGCGAAATCGCGGACTCGCGAACACTCGCGAAATCGCGGACTTGCAAACACTCGCGAAATCGCGGACCCGCGAACACTCGCAAAATCGCGGACTCGCAAACCCTCGCGAAATCACGGACTTGTGAACACTCGCGAAATCGCGGACTGGCAAACACTCGCGAAATCGCGGACTCTCAAACACTCGCAAAATCACGGACTTGTGAACACTCGCGAAATCGCGGACTGGCAAACACTCGCGAAATCGCGGACTCGCGAACACCCGCGAAATCGCGGACTCGCAAACACTCCCGAAATCGCGGACTCGTGAACACTCGCGGACTCGCAAACACTCGCGAAATCGCGGACTCGCGAACACCCGCCAAATCGCGGACTCGCGAACACTCGCGAAATCGCGGACTCGCGAAAGCTCGCGAAATCGCGGACTCGCGTACTCGCAATCACTCGCGAAATCGCGGACTCGCGAACACCCGCGAAATCGCGGACTCGCGAACACTCGCGAAATCGCGGACTCGCAAACACTCGCGAAATCGCGGACTCGCGAACACTCGCGAAATCGCGGACTCGCGAACACTCGCGAAATCGCGGACTCTCAAACACTCGCGAAATCACGGACTTGTGAACACTCGCGAAATCGCGGACTCGCAAACACTCGCGAAATCGCGGACTCGTGAACACTCGCGGACTCGCGTACTCGCGAACACCCGCGAAATCGCGGACTCGCAAACACTCGCGAAATCGCGGACTCGTGAACACCCGCGAAATCGCGGACTCGCAAACACTCGCGAAATCGCGGACTCGTGAACACTCGCGGACTCGCAAACACTCGCGAAATCGCGGACTCGCAAACACTCGCGAAATCGCGGACTCGCGAACACCCGCGAAATCGCGGACTCGCAAACACTCGCGAAATCGCGGACTCGTGAACACTCGCGGACTCGCAAACACTCGCGAAATCGCGGACTCGCAAACACTCGCGAAATCGCGGACTCGCGAACACCCGCGAAATCGCGGACTCTCGAACACTCGCGAACACCCGCGAAATCGCGGACTCGCAAACACTCGCGAAATCGCGGACTCGCAAACACTCGCGAAATCGCGGACTCGCAAACACTCGCGAAATCGCGGACTCGCGTACTCGCGCAAACTCGCGAAATCGCGGACTCGCGAACACCCGCGAAATCGCGGACTCGCAAACACTCACGAAATCGCGCACTCGTGAACACTCCCGAAATCGCGGAATCGCGAACACTCGCGAAATCGCGGACTCGCGTACTCGCAATCACTCGCGAAATCACGGACTTGTGAACACTCGCGAAATCGCGGACTGGCAAACACTCGCGAAATCGCGGACTCTCAAACACTCGCGAAATCACGGACTTGTGAACACTCGCGAAATCGCGGACTGGCAAACACTCGCGAAATCGCGGACTCGCGAACACCCGCGAAATCGCGGACTCGCAAACACTCCCGAAATCGCGGACTCGTGAACACTCGCGGACTCGCAAACACTCGCGAAATCGCGGACTCGCGAACACCCGCCAAATCGCTGACTCGCGAACACTCGCGAAATCGCGGACTCGCGAAAGCTCGCGAAATTGCGGACTCGCGTACTCGCAATCACTCGCGAAATCGCGGACTCGCGAACACCCGCGACATCGCGGACTCGCAAACACTCGCGAAATCGCGGACTCGCAAACACTCGCGAAATCGCGGACTCGCGAACACTCGCGAAATCGCGGACTCGCGAACACTCGCGAAATCGCGGACTCTCAAACACTCGCGAAATCACGGACTTGTGAACACTCCCGAAATCGCGGACTCGCAAACACTCGCGAAATCGCGGACTCGTGAACACTCGCGGACTCGCGAACACCCGCGAAATCGCGGACTCGCAAACACTCGCGAAATCGCGGACTCGTGAACACCCGCGAAATCGCGGACTCGCAAACACTCGCGAAATCGCGGACTCGTGAACACTCGCGGACTCGCAAACACTCGCGAAATCGCGGACTCGCGAACACCCGCGAAATCGCGGACTCGCAAACACTCGCGAAATCGCGGACTCGCGAACACTCGCGAAATCGCGGACTCTCGAACACTCGCGAACACCCGCGAAATCGCGGACTCGCAAACACTCGCGAAATCGCGGACTCGCAAACACTCGCGAAATCGCGGACTCGCGTACTCGCGGACGCGCGAACACCCGCGAAATCGCGGACTCGCAAACACTCACGAAATCGCGCACTCGCGAACACTCGCGAAATCGCGAACTCGCGAACACTCGCGAAATCGCGGACTCGCGTACTCGCAATCACTCGCGAAATCGCGGACTCGCGAACACTCGCGAAATCACGGACTTGCAAACACTCGCGAAATCGCGGACCCGCGAACACTCGCAAAATCGCGGACTCGCAAACCCTCGCGAAATCACGGACTTGTGAACACTCGCGAAATCGCGGACTGGCAAACACTCGCGAAATCGCGGACTCGCGTACTCGCGAACACCCGCGAAATCGCGGACTCGCAAACACTCGCGAAATCGCGGACTCGGGAACACCCGCCAAATCGCGTACTCGCAATCACTCGCGAAATCGCGGACTCGCGTACTCGCAAACACTCGCGAAATCGCGGACTCGCGAACACTCGCGAAATCGCGGACTCGCGAACACTCGCGAAATCACGGACTCGCGAACACTCGCGAAATCGCGGACTCGCAAACACTCGCGAAATCGCGGACTCGCGAACACTCGCAAAATCGCGGACTCGCAAACACTCGCGAAATCACGGACTTGTGAACACTCGCGAAATCGCGGACTCGTGAACACTCGCGGACTCGCGAACACTCGCGAAATCGCGGACTCGCGAACACTCGCGAAATCGCGGACTCTCAAACACTCGCGAAATCACGGACTTGTGAACACTCGCGAAATCGCGGACTGGCAAACACTCGCGAAATCGCGGACTCGCGAACACTCGCGAAATCGCGGACTCGCAAACACTCGCGGACTCGCGTACTCGCAATCACTCGCGAAATCGCGGACTCGCGAACACTCGCGAAATCGCGGACTTGCAAACACTCGCGAAATCGCGGACCCGCGAACACTCGCAAAATCGCGGACTCGCAAACCCTCGCGAAATCACGGACTTGTGAACACTCGCGAAATCGCGGACTGGCAAACACTCGCGAAATCGCGGACTCGCGTACTCGCGAACACCCGCGAAATCGCGGACTCGCAAACACTCGCGAAATCGCGGACTCGGGAACACCCGCCAAATCGCGTACTCGCAATCACTCGCGAAATCGCGGACTCGCGTACTCGCAAACACTCGCGAAATCGCGGACTCGCGAACACTCGCCAAATCGCGGACTCGCGAACACTCGCGAAATCACGGACTCGCGAACACTCGCGAAATCGCGGACTCGCAAACACTCGCGAAATCGCGGACTCGCGAACACTCGCAAAATCGCGGACTCGCAAACACTCGCGAAATCACGGACTTGTGAACACTCGCGAAATCGCGGACTCGTGAACACTCGCGGACTCGCGAACACTCGCGAAATCGCGGACTCGCGAACACTCGCGAAATCGCGGACTCTCAAACACTCGCGAAATCACGGACTTGTGAACACTCGCGAAATCGCGGACTGGCAAACACTCGCGAAATCGCGGACTCGCGAACACTCGCGAAATCGCGGACTCGCAAACACTCGCGAAATCGCGGACTCGCGAACACCCGCGAAATCGCGGACTCGCAAACACTCGCGAAATCGCGGAATCGCAAACACTCGCGAAATCGCGGACTCGCGAACACCCGCCAAATCGCGGACTCGCGAACACTCGCGAAATCGCGGACTCGCGAAAGCTCGCGAAATCGCGGACTCGCGTACTCGCAATCACTCGCGAAATCGCGGACTCGCGACCACCCGCGAAATCGCGGACTCGCGAACACTCGCGAAATCGCGGACTCGCAAACACTCGCGAAATCGCGGACTCGCGAACACTCGCGAAATCGCGGACTCGCGAACACTCGCGAAATCGCGGACTCTCAAACACTCGCGAAATCACGGACTTGTGAACACTCGCGAAATCGCGGACTCGCAAACACTCGCGAAATCGCGGACTCGTGAACACTCGCGGACTCGCGTACTCGCGAACACCCGCGAAATCGCGGACTCGCAAACACTCGCGAAATCGCGGACTCGTGAACACCCGCGAAATCGCGGACTCGCAAACACTCGCGAAATCGCGGACTCGTGAACACTCGCGGACTCGTAAACACTCGCGAAATCGCGGACTCGCAAACACTCGCGAAATCGCGGACTCGCGAACACCCGCGAAATCGCGGACTCGGAAACACTCGCGAAATCGCGGACTCGTGAACACTCGCGGACTCGCAAACACTCGCGAAATCGCGGACTCGCAAACACTCGCGAAATCGCGGACTCGCGAACACCCGCGAAATCGCGGACTCTCGAACACTCGCGAACACCCGCGAAATCGCGGACTCGCAAACACTCGCGAAATCGCGGACTCGCAAACACTCGCGAAATCGCGGACTCGTGAACACTCGCGGACTCGCAAACACTCGCGAAATCGCGGACTCGCAAACACTCGCGAAATCGCGGACTCGCGAACACCCGCGAAATCGCGGACTCGGAAACACTCGCGAAATCGCGGACTCGTGAACACTCGCGGACTCGCAAACACTCGCGAAATCGCGGACTCGCAAACACTCGCGAAATCGCGGACTCGCGAACACCCGCGAAATCGCGGACTCTCGAACACTCGCGAACACCCGCGAAATCGCGGACTCGCAAACACTCGCGAAATCGCGGACTCGCAAACACTCGCGAAATCGCGGACTCGCGTACTCGCGCAAACTCGCGGACTCGCGAACACCCGCGAAATCGCGGACTCGCAAACCCTCGCGAAATCACGGACTTGTGAACACTCGCGAAATCGCGGACTGGCAAACACTCGCGAAATCGCGGACTCGCAATCACTCGCGAAATCGCGGACTCGCGAACACTCGCGAAATCGCGGACTTGCAAACACTCGCGAAATCGCGGACCCGCGAACACTCGCAAAATCGCGGACTCGCAAACCCTCGCGAAATCACGGACTTGTGAACACTCGCGAAATCGCGGACTGGCAAACACTCGCGAAATCGCGGACTCTCAAACACTCGCGAAATCACGGACTTGTGAACACTCGCGAAATCGCGGACTCGCAAACACTCGCGAAATCGCGGACTCGCGAACACCCGCGAAATCGCGGACTCGCAAACACTCCCGAAATCGCGGACTCGTGAACACTCGCGGACTCGCAAACACTCGCGAAATCGCGGACTCGCGAACACCCGCCAAATCGCGGACTCGCGAACACTCGCGAAATCGCGGACTCGCGAAAGCTCGCGAAATCGCGGACTCGCGTACTCGCAATCACTCGCGAAATCGCGGACTCGCGAACACCCGCGACATCGCGGACTCGCAAACACTCGCGAAATCGCGGACTCGCAAACACTCGCGAAATCGCGGACTCGCGAACACTCGCGAAATCGCGGACTCGCGAACACTCGCGAAATCGCGGACTCTCAAACACTCGCGAAATCACGGACTTGTGAACACTCCCGAAATCGCGGACTCGCAAACACTCGCGAAATCGCGGACTCGTGAACACTCGCGGACTCGCGGACTCGCGAACACCCGCGAAATCGCGGACTCGCAAACACTCGCGAAATCGCGGACTCGTGAACACCCGCGAAATCGCGGACTCGCAAACACTCGCGAAATCGCGGACTCGTGAACACTCGCGGACTCGCAAACACTCGCGAAATCGCGGACTCGCGAACACCCGCGAAATCGCGGACTCGCAAACACTCGCGAAATCGCGGACTCTCGAACACTCGCGAACACCCGCGAAATCGCGGACTCGCAAACACTCGCGAAATCGCGGACTCGCAAACACTCGCGAAATCGCGGACTCGCGTACTCGCGCAAACTCGCGAAATCGCGGACTCGCGAACACCCGCGAAATCGCGGACTCGCAAACACTCACGAAATCGCGAACTCGCGAACACTCGCGAAATTGCGGACTCGCAAACACTCGCGAAATCGCGGACTCGCGAACACTCGCAAAATCCCGGACTCGCAAACACTCGCGAAATCACGGACTTGTGAACACTCGCGAAATCGCGGACTCGTGAACACTCGCGGACTCGCGAACACTCGCGAAATCGCGGACTCGCGAACACTCGCGAAATCGCGGACTCGCGAACACTCGTGAAATCGCGGACCCGCGAACACTCGCGAAATCGCGGACTCTGAAACACTCGCGAAATCACGGACTCGTGAACACTCGCGGACTCGCAAACACTCGCGAAATCGCGGACTCGCAAACACTCGCGAAATCGCGGACTCGCGAACACCCGCGAAATCGCGGACTCTCGAACACTCGCGAACACCAGCGAAATCGCGGACTCGCAAACACTCGCGAAATCGCGGACTCGCGTACTCGCAATCACTCGCGAAATCGCGGACTCGCGAACACTCGCGAAATCGCGGACTTGCAAACACTCGCGAAATCGCGGACCCGCGAACACTCGCAAAATCGCGGACTCGCAAACCCTCGCGAAATCACGGACTTGTGAACACTCGCGAAATCGCGGACTGGCAAACACTCGCGAAATCGCGGACTCTCAAACACTCGCGAAATCACGGACTTGTGAACACTCGCGAAATCGCGGACTGGCAAACACTCGCGAAATCGCGGACTCGCGAACACCCGCGAAATCGCGGACTCGCAAACACTCCCGAAATCGCGGACTCGTGAACACTCGCGGACTCGCAAACACTCGCGAAATCGCGGACTCGCGAACACCCGCCAAATCGCGGACTCGCGAACACTCGCGAAATCGCGGACTCGCGAAAGCTCGCGAAATCGCGGACTCGCGTACTCGCAATCACTCGCGAAATCGCGGACTCGCGAACACTCGCGAAATCGCGGACTCGCGAACACTCGCGAAATCGCGGACTCGCGAACACTCGTGAAATCGCGGACCCGCGAACACTCGCGAAATCGCGGACTCTGAAACACTCGCGAAATCACGGACTCGTGAACACTCGCGGACTCGCAAACACTCGCGAAATCGCGGACTCGCAAACACTCGCGAAATCGCGGACTCGCGAACACCCGCGAAATCGCGGACTCTCGAACACTCGCGAACACCAGCGAAATCGCGGACTCGCAAACACTCGCGAAATCGCGGACTCGCGTACTCGCAATCACTCGCGAAATCGCGGACTCGCGAACACTCGCGAAATCGCGGACTTGCAAACACTCGCGAAATCGCGGACCCGCGAACACTCGCAAAATCGCGGACTCGCAAACCCTCGCGAAATCACGGACTTGTGAACACTCGCGAAATCGCGGACTGGCAAACACTCGCGAAATCGCGGACTCTCAAACACTCGCGAAATCACGGACTTGTGAACACTCGCGAAATCGCGGACTGGCAAACACTCGCGAAATCGCGGACTCGCGAACACCCGCGAAATCGCGGACTCGCAAACACTCCCGAAATCGCGGACTCGTGAACACTCGCGGACTCGCAAACACTCGCGAAATCGCGGACTCGCGAACACCCGCCAAATCGCGGACTCGCGAACACTCGCGAAATCGCGGACTCGCGAAAGCTCGCGAAATCGCGGACTCGCGTACTCGCAATCACTCGCGAAATCGCGGACTCGCGAACACCCGCGAAATCGCGGACTCGCGAACACTCGCGAAATCGCGGACTCGCAAACACTCGCGAAATCACGGACTTGTGAACACTCGCGAAATCGCGGACTCGCAAACACTCGCGAAATCGCGGACTCGTGAACACTCGCGGACTCGCGAACACTCGCGAAATCGCGGACTCGCGAACACTCGCGAAATCGCGGACTCGCGAACACTCGCGAAATCGCGGACTCGCGAACACTCGCGAAATCGCGGACTCTCAAACACTCGCGAAATCACGGACTTGTGAACACTCGCGAAATCGCGGACTCGCAAACACTCGCGAAATCGCGGACTCGTGAACACTCGCGGACTCGCGTACTCGCGAACACCCGCGAAATCGCGGACTCGCAAACACTCGCGAAATCGCGGACTCGTGAACACCCGCGAAATCGCGGACTCGCAAACACTCGCGAAATCGCGGACTCGTGAACACTCGCGGACTCGCAAACACTCGCGAAATCGCGGACTCGCAAACACTCGCGAAATCGCGGACTCGCGAACACCCGCGAAATCGCGGACTCGCAAACACTCGCGAAATCGCGGACTCGTGAAAACTCGCGGACTCGCAAACACTCGCGAAATCGCGGACTCGCAAACACTCGCGAAATCGCGGACTCGCGAACACCCGCGAAATCGCGGACTCTCGAACACTCGCGAACACCCGCGAAATCGCGGACTCGCAAACACTCGCGAAATCGCGGACTCGCAAACACTCGCGAAATCGCGGACTCGCGTACTCGCGCAAACTCGCGAAATCGCGGACTCGCGAACACCCGCGAAATCGCGGACTCGCAAACACTCACGAAATCGCGCACTCGTGAACACTCCCGAAATCGCGGAATCGCGAACACTCGCGAAATCGCGGACTCGCGTGCTCGCAATCACTCGCGAAATCGCGGACTCGCGAACACTCGCGAAATCGCGGACTTGCAAACACTCGCGAAATCGCGGACCCGCGAACACTCGCAAAATCGCGGACTCGCAAACCCTCGCGAAATCACGGACTTGTGAACACTCGCGAAATCGCGGACTGGCAAACACTCGCGAAATCGCGGACTCTCAAACACTCGCGAAATCACGGACTTGTGAACACTCGCGAAATCGCGGACTGGCAAACACTCGCGAAATCGCGGACTCGCGAACACCCGCGAAATCGCGGACTCGCAAACACTCCCGAAATCGCGGACTCGTGAACACTCGCGGACTCGCAAACACTCGCGAAATCGCGGACTCGCGAACACCCGCCAAATCGCGGACTCGCGAACACTCGCGAAATCGCGGACTCGCGAAAGCTCGCGAAATTGCGGACTCGCGTACTCGCAATCACTCGCGAAATCGCGGACTCGCGAACACCCGCGACATCGCGGACTCGCAAACACTCGCGAAATCGCGGACTCGCAAACACTCGCGAAATCGCGGACTCGCGAACACTCGCGAAATCGCGGACTCGCGAACACTCGCGAAATCGCGGACTCTCAAACACTCGCGAAATCACGGACTTGTGAACACTCCCGAAATCGCGGACTCGCAAACACTCGCGAAATCGCGGACTCGTGAACACTCGCGGACTCGCGAACACCCGCGAAATCGCGGACTCGCAAACACTCGCGAAATCGCGGACTCGTGAACACCCGCGAAATCGCGGACTCGCAAACACTCGCGAAATCGCGGACTCGTGAACACTCGCGGACTCGCAAACACTCGCGAAATCGCGGACTCGCGAACACCCGCGAAATCGCGGACTCGCAAACACTCGCGAAATCGCGGACTCGCAAACACTCGCGAAATCGCGGACTCGCGAACACCCGCGAAATCGCGGACTCGCAAACACTCGCGAAATCGCGGACTCGCGAACACTCGCGAAATCGCGGACTCTCGAACACTCGCGAACACCCGCGAAATCGCGGACTCGCAAACACTCGCGAAATCGCGGACTCGCAAACACTCGCGAAATCGCGGACTCGCGTACTCGCGCAAACTCGCGAAATCGCGGACTCGCGAACACCCGCGAAATCGCGGACTCGCAAACACTCACGAAATCGCGCACTCGCGAACACTCGCGAAATTGCGGACTCGCGAAATCGCGGACTCGTGAACACTCGCGGACTCGCGGACTCGCGAACACCCGCGAAATCGCGGACTCGAAAACACTCGCGAAATCGCGGACTCGTGAACACCCGCGAAATCGCGGACTCGCGAACACTCGCGAAATCGCGGACTCTCGAACACTCGCGAACACCCGCGAAATCGCGGACTCGCAAACACTCGCGAAATCGCGGACTCGCGTACTCGCGCAAACTCGCGAAATCGCGGACTCGCGAACACCCGCGAAATCGCGGACTCGCAAACACTCACGAAATCGCGCACTCGCGAACACTCGCGAAATCGCGGACTCGCGAACACTCGCGAAATCGCGGACTCGCGAACACTCGCGAAATCGCGGACTCGCGAAAACCCGCGAAATCGCGGACTCGCAAACACTCGCGAAATCGCGGACTCGCGAACACCCGCCAAATCGCGTACTCGCAATCACTCGCGAAATCGCGGACTCGCGTACTCGCAAACACTCGCGAAATCGCGGACTCGCGAACACTCGCGAAATCGCGGACTCGCGAACACTCGCGAAATCACGGACTCGCGAACACTCGCGAAATCGCGGACTCGCAAACACTCGCGAAATCGCGGACTCGCGAACACTCGCAAAATCGCGTACTCGCAATCACTCGCGAAATCGCGGACTCGCGAACACCCGCGACATCGCGGACTCGCAAACACTCGCGAAATCGCGGACTCGCAAACACTCGCGAAATCGCGGACTCGCGAACACTCGCGAAATCGCGGACTCGCGAACACTCGCGAAATCGCGGACTCTCAAACACTCGCGAAATCACGGACTTGTGAACACTCCCGAAATCGCGGACTCGCAAACACTCGCGAAATCGCGGACTCGTGAACACTCGCGGACTCGCGAACACCCGCGAAATCGCGGACTCGCAAACACTCGCGAAATCGCGGACTCGTGAACACTCGCGGACTCGCAAACACTCGCGAAATCGCGGACTCGCGAACACCCGCGAAATCGCGGACTCGCAAACACTCGCGAAATCGCGGACTCGCAAACACTCGCGAAATCGCGGACTCGCGAACACCCGCGAAATCGCGGACTCGCAAACACTCGCGAAATCGCGGACTCGCGAACACTCGCGAAATCGCGGACTCTCGAACACTCGCGAACACCCGCGAAATCGCGGACTCGCAAACACTCGCGAAATCGCGGACTCGCAAACACTCGCGAAATCGCGGACTCGCGTACTCGCGCAAACTCGCGAAATCGCGGACTCGCGAACACCCGCGAAATCGCGGACTCGCAAACACTCACGAAATCGCGCACTCGCGAACACTCGCGAAATTGCGGACTCGCGAAATCGCGGACTCGTGAACACTCGCGGACTCGCGGACTCGCGAACACCCGCGAAATCGCGGACTCGAAAACACTCGCGAAATCGCGGACTCGTGAACACCCGCGAAATCGCGGACTCGCGAACACTCGCGAAATCGCGGACTCGCGAACACTAGCGAAATCACGGACTCGCCAACACTCGCGAAATCACGGACTCGCAAACACTCGCGAAATCGCGGACTCGCGAACACCCGCGAAATCGCGGACTCGCAAACACTCGCGAAATCGCGGACTCGCGAACACCCGCCAAATCGCGTACTCGCAATCACTCGCGAAATCGCGGACTCGCGTACTCGCAAACACTCGCGAAATCGCGGACTGGCGAACACTCGCGAAATCGCGGACTCGCGAACACTCGCGAAATCACGGACTCGCGAACACTCGCGAAATCGCGGACTCGCAAACACTCGCGAAATCGCGGACTCGCGAACACTCGCAAAATCGCGGACTCGCAAACACTCGCGAAATCACGGACTTGTGAACACTCGCGAAATCGCGGACTCGTGAACACTCGCGGACTCGCGAACACTCGCGAAATCGCGCACTCGCGAACACTCGCGAAATCGCGGACTCGCGAAATCGCGGACTCGTGAACACTCGCGGACTCGCGGACTCGCGAACACCCGCGAAATCGCGGACTCGAAAACACTCGCGAAATCGCGGACTCGTGAACACCCGCGAAATCGCGGACTCGCGAACACTCGCGAAATCGCGGACTCGCGAACACTAGCGAAATCACGGACTCGCCAACACTCGCGAAATCACGGACTCGCAAACACTCGCGAAATCGCGGACTCGCGAACACCCGCGAAATCGCGGACTCGCAAACACTCGCGAAATCGCGGACTCGCGAACACCCGCCAAATCGCGTACTCGCAATCACTCGCGAAATCGCGGACTCGCGTACTCGCAAACACTCGCGAAATCGCGGACTGGCGAACACTCGCGAAATCGCGGACTCGCGAACACTCGCGAAATCACGGACTCGCGAACACTCGCGAAATCGCGGACTCGCAAACACTCGCGAAATCGCGGACTCGCGAACACTCGCAAAATCGCGGACTCGCAAACACTCGCGAAATCACGGACTTGTGAACACTCGCGAAATCGCGGACTCGTGAACACTCGCGGACTCGCGAACACTCGCGAAATCGCGGACTCGCGAACACTCGCGAAATCGCGGACTCTCAAACACTCGCGAAATCACGGACTTGTGAACACTCGCGAAATCGCGGACTGGCAAACACTCGCGAAATCGCGGACTCGCGAACACCCGCGAAATCGCGGACTCGCAAACACTCGCGGACTCGCAAACACTCGTGAACACTCGCGGACTCGCAAACACTCGCGAAATCGCGGACTCGCGAACACTCGCGAAATCGCGGACTCGCGAACACTCGCAAAATCGCGGACTCGCGAACACTCGCGAAATCGCGGACTCGCAAACACTCGCGAAATCGCGGACTCGCGAACACTCGCGAAATCGCTGAATCTCGAACACTCGCGAACACCCGCGAAATCGCGGACTCGCAAACACTCGCGAAATCGCGGACTCGCAAACACTCGCGAAATCGCGGACTCGCGAACACTCGCGAAATCGCGGACTCGCGAAATCGCGGACTCGCAAACACTCGCGAAATCGCGGACTCGCAAACACTCGCGTAATCGCGGACTCGCGTACTCGCAATCACTCGCGAAATCGCGGACTCGCGAACACCAGCGACATCGCGGACTCGCAAACACTCGCGAAATCGCGGACTCGCAAACACTCGCGATATCGCGGACTCGCGAACACTCGCGAAATCGCGGACTCGCGAACACTCGCGAAATCGCGGACTCTCAAACACTCGCGAAATCACGGACTTGTGAACACTCCCGAAATCGCGGACTCGCAAACACTCGCGAAATCGCGGACTCGTGAACACTCGCGGACTCGCGAACACCCGCGAAATCGCGGACTCGCAAACACTCGCGAAATCGCGGACTCGTGAACACCCGCGAAATCGCGGACTCGCAAACACTCGCGAAATCGCGGACTCGTGAACACTCGCGGACTCGCGAACACCCGCGAAATCGCGGACTCGCGAACACCCGCGAAATCGCGGACTCGCAAACACTCGCGAAATCGCGGACTCGCGAACACCCGCGAAATCGCGGACTCGCAAACACTCGCGAAATCGCGGACTCGCGAACACTCGCGAAATCGCGGACTCTCGAACACTCGCGAACACCCGCGAAATCGCGGACTCGCAAACACTCGCGAAATCGCGGAATCGCAAACACTCGCGAAATCGCGGACTCGCGTACTCGCGCAAACTCGCGAAATCGCGGACTCGCGAACACCCGCGAAATCGCGGACTCGCAAACACTCACGAAATCGCGGACTCGCAAACACTCACGAAATCGCGCACTCGCGAACACTCGCGAAATCGCGGACTCGCGAACACTCGCGAAATCGCGGACTCGCAAACACTCGCGAAATCGCGGACTCGTGAACACTCGCGGACTCGCGAACACCCGCGAAATCGCGGACTCGCAAACACTCGCGAAATCGCGGACTCGTGAACACCCGCGAAATCGCGGACTCGCGAACACTCGCGAAATCGCGGACTCTCGAACACTCGCGAACACCCGCGAAATCGCGGACTCGCAAACACTCGCGAAATCGCGGACTCGCGTACTCGCGCAAACTCGCGAAATCGCGGACTCGCGAACACCCGCGAAATCGCGGACTCGCAAACACTCACGAAATCGCGCACTCGCGAACACTCGCGAAATCGCGGACTCGCGAACACTCGCGAAATCGCGGACTCGCGAACACTCGCGAAATCGCGGACTCGCGAACACTAGCGAAATCACGGACTCGCGAACACTCGCGAAATCACGGACTCGCAAACACTCGCGAAATCGCGGACTCGCGAACACCCGCGAAATCGCGGACTCGCAAACACTCGCGAAATCGCGGACTCGCGAACACCCGCCAAATCGCGTACTCGCAATCACTCGCGAAATCGCGGACTCGTGAACACTCGCGGACTCGCAAACACTCGCGAAATCGCGGACTCGCAAACACTCGCGAAATCGCGGACTCGCGAACACCCGCGAAATCGCGGACTCTCGAACACTCGCGAACACCCGCGAAATCGCGGACTCGCAAACACTGGCGAAATCGCGGACTCGCAAACACTCGCGAAATCGCGGACTCGCGTACTCGCGCAAACTCGCGGACTCGCGAACACCCGCGAAATCGCGGACTCGCAAACACTCACGAAATCGCGCACTCGTGAACACTCCCGAAATCGCGGACTCGTGAACACTCGCGAAATCGCGGACTCGCGAACACTCGCGAAATCGCGGACTTGCAAACACTCGCGAAATCGCGGACTCGCGAACACTCGCAAAATCGCGGACTCGCAAACCCTCGCGAAATCACGGACTTGTGAACACTCGCGAAATCGCGGACTGGCAAACACTCGCGAAATCGCGGACTCTCAAACACTCGCGAAATCACGGACTTGTGAACACTCGCGAAATCGCGGACTCGCAAACACTCGCGAAATCGCGGACTCGCGAACACCCGCGAAATCGCGGACTCGCAAACACTCCCGAAATCGCGGACTCGTGAACACTCGCGGACTCGCAAACACTCGCGAAATCGCGGACTCGCGAACACCCGCCAAATCGCGGACTCGCGAACACTCGCGAAATCGCGGACTCGCGAAAGCTCGCGAAATCGCGGACTCGCGTACTCGCAATCACTCGCGAAATCGCGGACTCGCGAACACCCGCGACATCGCGGACTCGCAAACACTCGCGAAATCGCGGACTCGCAAACACTCGCGAAATCGCGGACTCGCGAACACTCGCGAAATCGCGGACTCGCGAACACTCGCGAAATCGCCGACTCTCAAACACTCGCGAAATCACGGACTTGTGAACACTCCCGAAATCGCGGACTCGCAAACACTCGCGAAATCGCGGACTCGTGAACACTCGCGGACTCGCGGACTCGCGAACACCCGCGAAATCGCGGACTCGCAAACACTCGCGAAATCGCGGACTCGTGAACACCCGCGAAATCGCGGACTCGCAAACACTCGCGAAATCGCGGACTCGTGAACACTCGCGGACTCGCAAACACTCGCGAAATCGCGGACTCGCGAACACCCGCGAAATCGCGGACTCGCAAACACTCGCGAAATCGCGGACTCGCAAACACTCGCGAAATCGCGGACTCGCGAACACCCGCGAAATCGCGGACTCGCAAACACTCGCGAAATCGCGGACTCGCGAACACTCGCGAAATCGCGGACTCTCGAACACTCGCGAACACCGGCGAAATCGCGGACTCGCAAACACTCGCGAAATCGCGGACTCGCAAACACTCGCGAAATCGCGGAATCGCGTACTCGCGCAAACTCGCGAAATCGCGGACTCGCGAACACCCGCGAAATCGCGGACTCGCAAACACTCACGAAATCGCGCACTCGCGAACACTCACGAAATCGCGCACTCGCGAACACTCGCGAAATTGCGGACTCGCAAACACTCGCGAAATCGCGGACTCGCGAACACTCGCAAAATCGCGGACTCGCAAACACTCGCGAAATCACGGACTTGTGAACACTCGCGAAATCGCGGACTCGTGAACACTCGCGGACTCGCGAACACTCGCGAAATCGCGGACTCGCGAACACTCGCGAAATCGCGGACTCGCGAACACTCGTGAAATCGCGGACCCGCGAACACTCGCAAAATCGCGGACTCGCAAACCCTCGCGAAATCACGGACTTGTGAACACTCGCGAAATCGCGGACTCGCGAACACCCGCCAAATCGCGTACTCGCAATCACTCGCGAAATCGCGGACTCGTGAACACTCGCGGACTCGCAAACACTCGCGAAATCGCGGACTCGCAAACACTCGCGAAATCGCGGACTCGCGAACACCCGCGAAATCGCGGACTCTCGAACACTCGCGAACACCCGCGAAATCGCGGACTCGCAAACACTCGCGAAATCGCGGACTCGCAAACACTCGCGAAATCGCGGACTCGCGTACTCGCGCAAACTCGCGGACTCGCGAACACCCGCGAAATCGCGGACTCGCAAACACTCACGAAATCGCGCACTCGTGAACACTCCCGAAATCGCGGACTCGCGAACACTCGCGAAATCGCGGACTCGCGTACTCGCAATCACTCGCGAAATCGCGGACTCGCGAACACTCGCGAAATCGCGGACTTGCAAACACTCGCGAAATCGCGGACCCGCGAACACTCGCAAAATCGCGGACTCGCAAACCCTCGCGAAATCACGGACTTGTGAACACTCGCGAAATCGCGGACTGGGAAACACTCGCGAAATCGCGGACTCTCAAACACTCGCGAAATCACGGACTTGTGAACACTCGCGAAATCGCGGACTGGCAAACACTCGCGAAATCGCGGACTCGCGAACACCCGCGAAATCGCGGACTCGCAAACACTCCCGAAATCGCGGACTCGTGAACACTCGCGGACTCGCAAACACTCGCGAAATCGCGGACTCGCGAACACCCGCCAAATCGCGGACTCGCGAACACTCGCGAAATCGCGGACTCGCGAAAGCTCGCGAAATCGCGGACTCGCGTACTCGCAATCACTCGCGAAATCGCGGACTCGCGAACACCCGCGACATCGCGGACTCGCAAACACTCGCGAAATCGCGGACTCGCAAACACTAGCGAAATCGCGGACTCGCGAACACTCGCGAAATCGCGGACTCGCGAACACTCGCGAAATCGCGGACTCTCAAACACTCGCGAAATCACGGACTTGTGAACACTCCCGAAATCGCGGACTCGCAAACACTCGCGAAATCGCGGACTCGTGAACACTCGCGGACTCGCGGACTCGCGAACACCCGCGAAATCGCGGACTCGCAAACACTCGCGAAATCGCGGACTCGTGAACACCCGCGAAATCGCGGACTCGCAAACACTCGCGAAATCGCGGACTCGTGAACACTCGCGGACTCGCGAACACTCGCGAAATCGCGGACTCGCGAACACCCGCGAAATCGCGGACTCGCAAACACTCGCGAAATCGCGGACTCGCAAACACTCGCGAAATCGCGGACTCGCGAACACCCGCGAAATCGCGGACTCGCAAACACTCGCGAAATCGCGGACTCGCGAACACTCGCGAAATCGCGGACTCTCGAACACTCGCGAACACCCGCGAAATCGCGGACTCGCGAACACCCGCGAAATCGCGGACTCGCAAACACTCGCGAAATCGCGGACTCGTGAACACCCGCGAAATCGCGGACTCGCAAACACTCGCGAAATCGCGGACTCGTGAACACTCGCGGACTCGCAAACACTCGCGAAATCGCGGACTCGCGAACACCCGCGAAATCGCGGACTCGCAAAAACACTCGCGAAATCGCGGACTCGCAAACACTCGCGAAATCGCGGACTCGCGAACACCCGCGAAATCGCGGACTCGCAAACACTCGCGAAATCGCGGACTCGCGAACACTCGCGAAATCGCGGACTCTCGAACACTCGCGAACACCCGCGAAATCGCGGACTCGCAAACACTCGCGAAATCGCGGACTCGCAAACACTCGCGAAATCGCGGACTCGCGTACTCGCGCAAACTCGCGAAATCGCGGACTCGCAAACACCCGCGAAATCGCGGACTCGCGAACACTCGCGAAATCACGGACTCGCAAACACTCGCGAAATCGCGGACTCGCGAACACCCGCGAAATCGCGGACTCGCAAACACTCGCGAAATCGCGGACTCGCGAACACCCGCCAAATCGCGTACTCGCAATCACTCGCGAAATCGCGGACTCGCGTACTCGCAAACACTCGCGAAATCGCGGACTCGCGAACACTCGCGAAATCGCGGACTCGCGAACACTCGCGAAATCACGGACTCGCGAACACTCGCGAAATCGCGGACTCGCAAACACTCGCGAAATCGCGGACTCGCGAACACTCGCAAAATCGCGGACTCGCAAACACTCGCGAAATCACGGACTTGTGAACACTCGCGAAATCGCGGACTCGTGAACACTCGCGGACTCGCGAACACTCGCGAAATCGCGGACTCGCGAACACTCGCGAAATCGCGGACTCTCAAACACTCGCGAAATCACGGACTTGTGAACACTCGCGAAATCGCGGACTGGCAAACACTCGCGAAATCGCGGACTCGCGAACACCCGCGAAATCGCGGACTCGCAAACACTCGCGAAATCGCGGACTCGTGAACACTCGCGGACTCGCAAACACTCGCGAAATCGCGGACTCGCGAACACTCGCGAAATCGCGGACTCGCGAACACTCGCAAAATCGCGGACTCGCGAACACTCGCGAAATCGCGGACTCGCAAACACTCGCGAAATCGCGGACTCGCGAACACTCGCGAAATCGCTGAATCTCGAACACTCGCGAACACCCGCGAAATCGCGGACTCGCAAACACTCGCGAAATCGCGGACTCGCAAACACTCGCGAAATCGCGGACTCGCGAACACTCGCGAAATCGCGGACTCGCGAAATCGCGGACTCGCAAACACTCGCGAAATCGCGGACTCGCAAACACTCGCGAAATCGCGGACTCGCGAAATCGCGGACTCGCAAACACTCGCGAAATCGTGGACTCGCAAACACTCGCGAAATCGCGGACTCGCAAACACTCGCGAAATCGCGGACTCGCGAACACCCGCGAAATCGCGGACTCGCAAACACTCGCGGAATCGCGGTCTCGCGAACACCCGCCAAATCGCGTACTCGCAATCACTCGCGAAATCGCGGACTCGCGTACTCGCGAACACCCGCGAAATCGCGGACTCGCAAACACTCGCGAAATCGCGGACTCGGGAACACCCGCCAAATCGCGTACTCGCAATCACTCGCGAAATCGCGGACTCGCGTACTCGCAAACACTCGCGAAATCGCGGACTCGCGAACACTCGCGAAATCGCGGACTCGCGAACACTCGCGAAATCACGGACTCGCGAACACTCGCGAAATCGCGGACTCGCAAACACTCGCGGAATCGCGGACTCGCGAACACTCGCAAAATCGCGGACTCGCAAACACTCGCGAAATCACGGACTTGTGAACACTCGCGAAATCGCGGACTCGTGAACACTCGCGGACTCGCGAACACTCGCGAAATCGCGGACTCGCGAACACTCGCGAAATCGCGGACTCTCAAACACTCGCGAAATCACGGACTTGTGAACACTCGCGAAATCGCGGACTGGCAAACACTCGCGAAATCGCGGACTCGCGAACACTCGCGAAATCGCGGACTCGCAAACACTCGCGAAATCGCGGACTCGCGAACACCCGCGAAATCGCGGACTCGCAAACACTCGCGAAATCGCGGAATCGCAAACACTCGCGAAATCGCGGACTCGCGAACACCCGCCAAATCGCGGACTCGCGAACACTCGCGAAATCGCGGACTCGCGAAAGCTCGCGAAATCGCGGACTCGCGTACTCGCAATCACTCGCGAAATCGCGGACTCGCGACCACCCGCGAAATCGCGGACTCGCGAACACTCGCGAAATCGCGGACTCGCAAACACTCGCGAAATCGCGGACTCGCGAACACTCGCGAAATCGCGGACTCGCGAAAACTCGCGAAATCGCGGACTCTCAAACACTCGCGAAATCACGGACTTGTGAACACTCGCGAAATCGCGGACTCGCAAACACTCGCGAAATCGCGGACTCGTGAACACTCGCGGACTCGCGTACTCGCGAACACCCGCGAAATCGCGGACTCGCAAACACTCGCGAAATCGCGGACTCGTGAACACCCGCGAAATCGCGGACTCGCAAACACTCGCGAAATCGCGGACTCGTGAACACTCGCGGACTCGCAAACACTCGCGAAATCGCGGACTCGCAAACACTCGCGAAATCGCGGACTCGCGAACACCCGCGAAATCGCGGACTCGGAAACACTCGCGAAATCGCGGACTCGTGAACACTCGCGGACTCGCAAACACTCGCGAAATCGCGGACTCGCAAACACTCGCGAAATCGCGGACTCGCGAACACCCGCGAAATCGCGGACTCTCGAACACTCGCGAACACCCGCGAAATCGCGGACTCGCAAACACTCGCGAAATCGCGGACTCGCAAACACTCGCGAAATCGCGGACTCGCGTACTCGCGCAAACTCGCGGACTCGCGAACACCCGCGAAATCGCGGACTCGCAAACACTCACGAAATCGCGCACTCGTGAACACTCCCGAAATCGCGGAATCGCGAACACTCGCGAAATCGCGGACTCGCGTGCTCGCAATCACTCGCGAAATCGCGGACTCGCGACCACCCGCGAAATCGCGGACTCGCGAACACTCGCGAAATCGCGGACTCGCAAACACTCGCGAAATCGCGGACTCGCGAAATCGCGGACTCGCGAAAACTCGCGAAATCGCGGACTCTCAAACACTCGCGAAATCACGGACTTGTGAACACTCGCGAAATCGCGGACTCGCAAACACTCGCGAAATCGCGGACTCGTGAACACTCGCGGACTCGCGTACTCGCGAACACCCGCGAAATCGCGGACTCGCAAACACTCGCGAAATCGCGGACTCGTGAACACCCGCGAAATCGCGGACTCGCAAACACTCGCGAAATCGCGGACTCGTGAACACTCGCGGACTCGCAAACACTCGCGAAATCGCGGACTCGCAAACACTCGCGAAATCGCGGACTCGCGAACACCCGCGAAATCGCGGACTCGGAAACACTCGCGAAATCGCGGACTCGTGAACACTCGCGGACTCGCAAACACTCGCGAAATCGCGGACTCGCAAACACTCGCGAAATCGCGGACTCGCGAACACCCGCGAAATCGCGGACTCTCGAACACTCGCGAACACCCGCGAAATCGCGGACTCGCAAACACTCGCGAAATCGCGGACTCGCAAACACTCGCGAAATCGCGGACTCGCGTACTCGCGCAAACTCGCGAAATCGCGGACTCGCGAACACCCGCGAAATCGCGGACTCGCAAACACTCACGAAATCGCGCACTCGTGAACACTCCCGAAATCGCGGAATCGCGAACACTCGCGAAATCGCGGACTCGCGTGCTCGCAATCACTCGCGAAATCGCGGACTCGCGAACACTCGCGAAATCGCGGACTTGCAAACACTCGCGAAATCGCGGACCCGCGAACACTCGCAAAATCGCGGACTCGCAAACCCTCGCGAAATCACGGACTTGTGAACACTCGCGAAATCGCGGACTGGCAAACACTCGCGAAATCGCGGACTCTCAAACACTCGCGAAATCACGGACTTGTGAACACTCGCGAAATCGCGGACTGGCAAACACTCGCGAAATCGCGGACTCGCGAACACCCGCGAAATCGCGGACTCGCAAACACTCGCGAAATCGCGGACTCGTGAACACTCGCGGACTCGCAAACACTCGCGAAATCGCGGACTCGCGAACACCCGCCAAATCGCGGACTCGCGAACACTCGCGAAATCGCGGACTCGCGAAAGCTCGCGAAATTGCGGACTCGCGTACTCGCAATCACTCGCGAAATCGCGGACTCGCGAACACCCGCGACATCGCGGACTCGCAAACACTCGCGAAATCGCGGACTCGCAAACACTCGCGAAATCGCGGACTCGCGAACACTCGCGAAATCGCGGACTCGCGAACACTCGCGAAATCGCGGACTCTCAAACACTCGCGAAATCACGGACTTGTGAACACTCCCGAAATCGCGGACTCGCAAACACTCGCGAAATCGCGGACTCGTGAACACTCGCGGACTCGCGAACACCCGCGAAATCGCGGACTCGCAAACACTCGCGAAATCGCGGACTCGTGAACACCCGCGAAATCGCGGACTCGCAAACACTCGCGAAATCGCGGACTCGTGAACACTCGCGGACTCGCAAACACTCGCGAAATCGCGGACTCGCGAACACCCGCGAAATCGCGGACTCGCAAACACTCGCGAAATCGCGGACTCGCAAACACTCGCGAAATCGCGGACTCGCGAACACCCGCGAAATCGCGGACTCGCAAACACTCGCGAAATCGCGGACTCGCGAACACTCGCGAAATCGCGGACTCTCGAACACTCGCGAACACCCGCGAAATCGCGGACTCGCAAACACTCGCGAAATCGCGGACTCGCAAACACTCGCGAAATCGCGGACTCGCGTACTCGCGCAAACTCGCGAAATCGCGGACTCGCGAACACCCGCGAAATCGCGGACTCGCAAACACTCACGAAATCGCGCACTCGCGAACACTCGCGAAATTGCGGACTCGCCAAATCGCGGACTCGTGAACACTCGCGGACTCGCGGACTCGCGAACACCCGCGAAATCGCGGACTCGAAAACACTCGCGAAATCGCGGACTCGTGAACACCCGCGAAATCGCGGACTCGCGAACACTCGCGAAATCGCGGACTCTCGAACACTCGCGAACACCCGCGAAATCGCGGACTCGCAAACACTCGCGAAATCGCGGACTCGCGTACTCGCGCAAACTCGCGAAATCGCGGACTCGCGAACACCCGCGAAATCGCGGACTCGCAAACACTCACGAAATCGCGCACTCGCGAACACTCGCGAAATCGCGGACTCGCGAACACTCGCGAAATCGCGGACTCGCGAACACTCGCGAAATCGCGGACTCGCGAAAACCCGCGAAATCGCGGACTCGCAAACACTCGCGAAATCGCGGACTCGCGAACACCCGCCAAATCGCGTACTCGCAATCACTCGCGAAATCGCGGACTCGCGTACTCGCAAACACTCGCGAAATCGCGGACTCGCGAACACTCGCGAAATCGCGGACTCGCGAACACTCGCGAAATCACGGACTCGCGAACACTCGCGAAATCGCGGACTCGCAAACACTCGCGAAATCGCGGACTCGCGAACACTCGCAAAATCGCGTACTCGCAATCACTCGCGAAATCGCGGACTCGCGAACACCCGCGACATCGCGGACTCGCAAACACTCGCGAAATCGCGGACTCGCAAACACTCGCGAAATCGCGGACTCGCGAACACTCGCGAAATCGCGGACTCGCGAACACTCGCGAAATCGCGGACTCTCAAACACTCGCGAAATCACGGACTTGTGAACACTCCCGAAATCGCGGACTCGCAAACACTCGCGAAATCGCGGACTCGTGAACACTCGCGGACTCGCGAACACCCGCGAAATCGCGGACTCGCAAACACTCGCGAAATCGCGGACTCGTGAACACCCGCGAAATCGCGGACTCGCAAACACTCGCGAAATCGCGGACTCGTGAACACTCGCGGACTCGCAAACACTCGCGAAATCGCGGACTCGCGAACACCCGCGAAATCGCGGACTCGCAAACACTCGCGAAATCGCGGACTCGCAAACACTCGCGAAATCGCGGACTCGCGAACACCCGCGAAATCGCGGACTCGCAAACACTCGCGAAATCGCGGACTCGCGAACACTCGCGAAATCGCGGACTCTCGAACACTCGCGAACACCCGCGAAATCGCGGACTCGCAAACACTCGCGAAATCGCGGACTCGCAAACACTCGCGAAATCGCGGACTCGCGTACTCGCGCAAACTCGCGAAATCGCGGACTCGCGAACACCCGCGAAATCGCGGACTCGCAAACACTCACGAAATCGCGCACTCGCGAACACTCGCGAAATTGCGGACTCGCGAAATCGCGGACTCGTGAACACTCGCGGACTCGCGGACTCGCGAACACCCGCGAAATCGCGGACTCGAAAACACTCGCGAAATCGCGGACTCGTGAACACCCGCGAAATCGCGGACTCGCGAACACTCGCGAAATCGCGGACTCTCGAACACTCGCGAACACCCGCGAAATCGCGGACTCGCAAACACTCGCGAAATCGCGGACTCGCGTACTCGCGCAAACTCGCGAAATCGCGGACTCGCGAACACCCGCGAAATCGCGGACTCGCAAACACTCACGAAATCGCGGACTCGCGAACACTCGCGAAATCGCGGACTCGCGAACACTCGCGAAATCGCGGACTCGCGAACACTCGCGAAATCGCGGACTCGCGAACACTAGCGAAATCACGGACTCGCCAACACTCGCGAAATCACGGACTCGCAAACACTCGCGAAATCGCGGACTCGCGAACACCCGCGAAATCGCGGACTCGCAAACACTCGCGAAATCGCGGACTCGCGAACACCCGCCAAATCGCGTACTCGCAATCACTCGCGAAATCGCGGACTCGCGTACTCGCAAACACTCGCGAAATCGCGGACTGGCGAACACTCGCGAAATCGCGGACTCGCGAACACTCGCGAAATCACGGACTCGCGAACACTCGCGAAATCGCGGACTCGCAAACACTCGCGAAATCGCGGACTCGCGAACACTCGCAAAATCGCGGACTCGCAAACACTCGCGAAATCACGGACTTGTGAACACTCGCGAAATCGCGGACTCGTGAACACTCGCGGACTCGCGAACACTCGCGAAATCGCGGACTCGCGAACACTCGCGAAATCGCGGTATCTCAAACACTCGCGAAATCACGGACTTGTGAACACTCGCGAAATCGCGGACTGGCAAACACTCGCGAAATCGCGGACTCGCGAACACCCGCGAAATCGCGGACTCGCAAACACTCGCGGACTCGCAAACACTCGTGAACACTCGCGGACTCGCAAACACTCGCGAAATCGCGGACTCGCGAACACTCGCGAAATCGCGGACTCGCGAACACTCGCAAAATCGCGGACTCGCGAACACTCGCGAAATCGCGGACTCGCAAACACTCGCGAAATCGCGGACTCGCGAACACTCGCGAAATCGCTGAATCTCGAACACTCGCGAACACCCGCGAAATCGCGGACTCGCAAACACTCGCGAAATCGCGGACTCGCAAACACTCGCGAAATCGCGGACTCGCGAACACTCGCGAAATCGCGGACTCGCGAAATCGCGGACTCGCAAACACTCGCGAAATCGCGGACTCGCAAACACTCGCGTAATCGCGGACTCGCGTACTCGCAATCACTCGCGAAATCGCGGACTCGCGAACACCCGCGACATCGCGGACTCGCAAACACTCGCGAAATCGCGGACTCGCAAACACTCGCGAAATCGCGGACTCGCGAACACTCGCGAAATCGCGGACTCGCGAACACTCGCGAAATCGCGGACTCTCAAACACTCGCGAAATCACGGACTTGTGAACACTCCCGAAATCGCGGACTCGCAAACACTCGCGAAATCGCGGACTCGTGAACACTCGCGGACTCGCGAACACCCGCGAAATCGCGGACTCGCAAACACTCGCGAAATCGCGGACTCGTGAACACCCGCGAAATCGCGACTCGCAAACACTCCCGAAATCGCGGACTCGTGAACAATCGCGGACTCGCGAACACCCGCGAAATCGCGGACTCGCGAACACCCGCGAAATCGCGGACTCGCAAACACTCGCGAAATCGCGGACTCGCGAACACCCGCGAAATCGCGGACTCGCAAACACTCGCGAAATCGCGGACTCGCGAACACTCGCGAAATCGCGGACTCTCGAACACTCGCGAACACCCGCGAAATCGCGGACTCGCAAACACTCGCGAAATCGCGGACTCGCAAACACTCGCGAAATCGCGGACTCGCGTACTCGCGCAAACTCGCGAAATCGCGGACTCGCGAACACCCGCGAAATCGCGGACTCGCAAACACTCACGAAATCGCGGACTCGCAAACACTCACGAAATCGCGCACTCGCGAACACTCGCGAAATCGCGGACTCGCGAACACTCGCGAAATCGCGGACTCGCGAACACTCGCGAAATCGCGGACTCGCAAACACTCGCGAAATCGCGGACTCGTGAACACTCGCGGACTCGCGAACACCCGCGAAATCGCGGACTCGCAAACACTCGCGAAATCGCGGACTCGTGAACACCCGCGAAATCGCGGACTCGCGAACACTCGCGAAATCGCGGACTCTCGAACACTCGCGAACACCCGCGAAATCGCGGACTCGCAAACACTCGCGAAATCGCGGACTCGCGTACTCGCGCAAACTCGCGAAATCGCGGACTCGCGAACACCCGCGAAATCGCGGACTCGCAAACACTCACGAAATCGCGCACTCGCGAACACTCGCGAAATCGCGGACTCGCGAACACTCGCGAAATCGCGGACTCGCGAACACTCGCGAAATCGCGGACTCGCGAACACTAGCGAAATCACGGACTCGCGAACACTCGCGAAATCACGGACTCGCAAACACTCGCGAAATCGCGGACTCGCGAACACCCGCGAAATCGCGGACTCGCAAACACTCGCGAAATCGCGGACTCGCGAACACCCGCCAAATCGCGTACTCGCAATCACTCGCGAAATCGCGGACTCGTGAACACTCGCGGACTCGCAAACACTCGCGAAATCGCGGACTCGCAAACACTCGCGAAATCGCGGACTCGCGAACACCCGCGAAATCGCGGACTCTCGAACACTCGCGAACACCCGCGAAATCGCGGACTCGCAAACACTGGCGAAATCGCGGACTCGCAAACACTCGCGAAATCGCGGACTCGCGTACTCGCGCAAACTCGCGGACTCGCGAACACCCGCGAAATCGCGGACTCGCAAACACTCACGAAATCGCGCACTCGTGAACACTCCCGAAATCGCGGACTCGTGAACACTCGCGAAATCGCGGACTCGCGAACACTCGCGAAATCGCGGACTTGCAAACACTCGCGAAATCGCGGACTCGCGAACACTCGCAAAATCGCGGACTCGCAAACCCTCGCGAAATCACGGACTTGTGAACACTCGCGAAATCGCGGACTGGCAAACACTCGCGAAATCGCGGACTCTCAAACACTCGCGAAATCACGGACTTGTGAACACTCGCGAAATCGCGGACTCGCAAACACTCGCGAAATCGCGGACTCGCGAACACCCGCGAAATCGCGGACTCGCAAACACTCCCGAAATCGCGGACTCGTGAACACTCGCGGACTCGCAAACACTCGCGAAATCGCGGACTCGCGAACACCCGCCAAATCGCGGACTCGCGAACACTCGCGAAATCGCGGACTCGCGAAAGCTCGCGAAATCGCGGACTCGCGTACTCGCAATCACTCGCGAAATCGCGGACTCGCGAACACCCGCGACATCGCGGACTCGCAAACACTCGCGAAATCGCGGACTCGCAAACACTCGCGAAATCGCGGACTCGCGAACACTCGCGAAATCGCGGACTCGCGAACACTCGCGAAATCGCGGACTCTCAAACACTCGCGAAATCACGGACTTGTGAACACTCCCGAAATCGCGGACTCGCAAACACTCGCGAAATCGCGGACTCGTGAACACTCGCGGACTCGCGGACTCGCGAACACCCGCGAAATCGCGGACTCGCAAACACTCGCGAAATCGCGGACTCGTGAACACCCGCGAAATCGCGGACTCGCAAACACTCGCGAAATCGCGGACTCGTGAACACTCGCGGACTCGCAAACACTCGCGAAATCGCGGACTCGCGAACACCCGCGAAATCGCGGACTCGCAAACACTCGCGAAATCGCGGACTCGCAAACACTCGCGAAATCGCGGACTCGCGAACACCCGCGAAATCGCGGACTCGCAAACACTCGCGAAATCGCGGACTCGCGAACACTCGCGAAATCGCGGACTCTCGAACACTCGCGAACACCGGCGAAATCGCGGACTCGCAAACACTCGCGAAATCGCGGACTCGCAAACACTCGCGAAATCGCGGAATCGCGTACTCGCGCAAACTCGCGAAATCGCGGACTCGCGAACACCCGCGAAATCGCGGACTCGCAAACACTCACGAAATCGCGCACTCGCGAACACTCACGAAATCGCGCACTCGCGAACACTCGCGAAATTGCGGACTCGCAAACACTCGCGAAATCGCGGACTCGCGAACACTCGCAAAATCGCGGACTCGCAAACACTCGCGAAATCACGGACTTGTGAACACTCGCGAAATCGCGGACTCGTGAACACTCGCGGACTCGCGAACACTCGCAAAATCGCGGACTCGCAAACCCTCGCGAAATCACGGACTTGTGAACACTCGCGAAATCGCGGACTGGCAAACACTCGCGAAATCGCGGACTCTCAAACACTCGCGAAATCACGGACTTGTGAACACTCGCGAAATCGCGGACTCGCAAACACTCGCGAAATCGCGGACTCGCGAACACCCGCGAAATCGCGGACTCGCAAACACTCCCGAAATCGCGGACTCGTGAACACTCGCGGACTCGCAAACACTCGCGAAATCGCGGACTCGCGAACACCCGCCAAATCGCGGACTCGCGAACACTCGCGAAATCGCGGACTCGCGAAAGCTCGCGAAATCGCGGACTCGCGTACTCGCAATCACTCGCGAAATCGCGGACTCGCGAACACCCGCGACATCGCGGACTCGCAAACACTCGCGAAATCGCGGACTCGCAAACACTCGCGAAATCGCGGACTCGCGAACACTCGCGAAATCGCGGACTCGCGAACACTCGCGAAATCGCGGACTCTCAAACACTCGCGAAATCACGGACTTGTGAACACTCCCGAAATCGCGGACTCGCAAACACTCGCGAAATCGCGGACTCGTGAACACTCGCGGACTCGCGGACTCGCGAACACCCGCGAAATCGCGGACTCGCAAACACTCGCGAAATCGCGGACTCGTGAACACCCGCGAAATCGCGGACTCGCAAACACTCGCGAAATCGCGGACTCGTGAACACTCGCGGACTCGCAAACACTCGCGAAATCGCGGACTCGCGAACACCCGCGAAATCGCGGACTCGCAAACACTCGCGAAATCGCGGACTCGCAAACACTCGCGAAATCGCGGACTCGCGAACACCCGCGAAATCGCGGACTCGCAAACACTCGCGAAATCGCGGACTCGCGAACACTCGCGAAATCGCGGACTCTCGAACACTCGCGAACACCGGCGAAATCGCGGACTCGCAAACACTCGCGAAATCGCGGACTCGCAAACACTCGCGAAATCGCGGAATCGCGTACTCGCGCAAACTCGCGAAATCGCGGACTCGCGAACACCCGCGAAATCGCGGACTCGCAAACACTCACGAAATCGCGCACTCGCGAACACTCACGAAATCGCGCACTCGCGAACACTCGCGAAATTGCGGACTCGCAAACACTCGCGAAATCGCGGACTCGCGAACACTCGCAAAATCGCGGACTCGCAAACACTCGCGAAATCACGGACTTGTGAACACTCGCGAAATCGCGGACTCGTGAACACTCGCGGACTCGCGAACACTCGCGAAATCGCGGACTCGCGAACACTCGCGAAATCGCGGACTCGCGAACACTCGTGAAATCGCGGACCCGCGAACACTCGCAAAATCGCGGACTCGCAAACCCTCGCGAAATCACGGACTTGTGAACACTCGCGAAATCGCGGACTCGCGAACACCCGCCAAATCGCGTACTCGCAATCACTCGCGAAATCGCGGACTCGTGAACACTCGCGGACTCGCAAACACTCGCGAAATCGCGGACTCGCAAACACTCGCGAAATCGCGGACTCGCGAACACCCGCGAAATCGCGGACTCTCGAACACTCGCGAACACCCGCGAAATCGCGGACTCGCAAACACTCGCGAAATCGCGGACTCGCAAACACTCGCGAAATCGCGGACTCGCGTACTCGCGCAAACTCGCGGACTCGCGAACACCCGCGAAATCGCGGACTCGCAAACACTCACGAAATCGCGCACTCGTGAACACTCCCGAAATCGCGGACTCGCGAACACTCGCGAAATCGCGGACTCGCGTACTCGCAATCACTCGCGAAATCGCGGACTCGCGAACACTCGCGAAATCGCGGACTTGCAAACACTCGCGAAATCGCGGACCCGCGAACACTCGCAAAATCGCGGACTCGCAAACCCTCGCGAAATCACGGACTTGTGAACACTCGCGAAATCGCGGACTGGGAAACACTCGCGAAATCGCGGACTCTCAAACACTCGCGAAATCACGGACTTGTGAACACTCGCGAAATCGCGGACTCGCAAACACTCGCGAAATCGCGGAGTCGCGAACACCCGCGAAATCGCGGACTCGCAAACACTCCCGAAATCGCGGACTCGTGAACACTCGCGGACTCGCAAACACTCGCGAAATCGCGGACTCGCGAACACCCGCCAAATCGCGGACTCGCGAACACTCGCGAAATCGCGGACTCGCGAAAGCTCGCGAAATCGCGGACTCGCGTACTCGCAATCACTCGCGAAATCGCGGACTCGCGAACACCCGCGACATCGCGGACTCGCAAACACTCGCGAAATCGCGGACTCGCAAACACTAGCGAAATCGCGGACTCGCGAACACTCGCGAAATCGCGGACTCGCGAACACTCGCGAAATCGCGGACTCTCAAACACTCGCGAAATCACGGACTTGTGAACACTCCCGAAATCGCGGACTCGCAAACACTCGCGAAATCGCGGACTCGTGAACACTCGCGGACTCGCGGACTCGCGAACACCCGCGAAATCGCGGACTCGCAAACACTCGCGAAATCGCGGACTCGTGAACACCCGCGAAATCGCGGACTCGCAAACACTCGCGAAATCGCGGACTCGTGAACACTCGCGGACTCGCAAACACTCGCGAAATCGCGGACTCGCGAACACCCGCGAAATCGCGGACTCGCAAACACTCGCGAAATCGCGGACTCGCAAACACTCGCGAAATCGCGGACTCGCGAACACCCGCGAAATCGCGGACTCGCAAACACTCGCGAAATCGCGGACTCGCGAACACTCGCGAAATCGCGGACTCTCGAACACTCGCGAACACCCGCGAAATCGCGGACTCGCGAACACCCGCGAAATCGCGGACTCGCAAACACTCGCGAAATCGCGGACTCGTGAACACCCGCGAAATCGCGGACTCGCAAACACTCGCGAAATCGCGGACTCGTGAACACTCGCGGACTCGCAAACACTCGCGAAATCGCGGACTCGCGAACACCCGCGAAATCGCGGACTCGCAAAAACACTCGCGAAATCGCGGACTCGCAAAGACTCGCGAAATCGCGGACTCGCGAACACCCGCGAAATCGCGGACTCGCAAACACTCGCGAAATCGCGGACTCGCGAACACTCGCGAAATCGCGGACTCTCGAACACTCGCGAACACCCGCGAAATCGCGGACTCGCAAACACTCGCGAAATCGCGGACTCGCAAACACTCGCGAAATCGCGGACTCGCGTACTCGCGCAAACTCGCGAAATCGCGGACTCGCAAACACCCGCGAAATCGCGGACTCGCGAACACTCGCGAAATCACGGACTCGCAAACACTCGCGAAATCGCGGACTCGCGAACACCCGCGAAATCGCGGACTCGCAAACACTCGCGAAATCGCGGACTCGCGAACACCCGCCAAATCGCGTACTCGCAATCACTCGCGAAATCGCGGACTCGCGTACTCGCAAACACTCGCGAAATCGCGGACTCGCGAACACTCGCGAAATCGCGGACTCGCGAACACTCGCGAAATCACGGACTCGCGAACACTCGCGAAATCGCGGACTCGCAAACACTCGCGAAATCGCGGACTCGCGAACACTCGCAAAATCGCGGACTCGCAAACACTCGCGAAATCACGGACTTGTGAACACTCGCGAAATCGCGGACTCGTGAACACTCGCGGACTCGCGAACACTCGCGAAATCGCGGACTCGCGAACACTCGCGAAATCGCGGACTCTCAAACACTCGCGAAATCACGGACTTGTGAACACTCGCGAAATCGCGGACTGGCAAACACTCGCGAAATCGCGGACTCGCGAACACCCGCGAAATCGCGGACTCGCAAACACTCGCGAAATCGCGGACTCGTGAACACTCGCGGACTCGCAAACACTCGCGAAATCGCGGACTCGCGAACACTCGCGAAATCGCGGACTCGCGAACACTCGCAAAATCGCGGACTCGCGAACACTCGCGAAATCGCGGACTCGCAAACACTCGCGAAATCGCGGACTCGCGAACACTCGCGAAATCGCTGAATCTCGAACACTCGCGAACACCCGCGAAATCGCGGACTCGCAAACACTCGCGAAATCGCGGACTCGCAAACACTCGCGAAATCGCGGACTCGCGAACACTCGCGAAATCGCGGACTCGCGAAATCGCGGACTCGCAAACACTCGCGAAATCGCGGACTCGCAAACACTCGCGAAATTGCGGACTCGCGAAATCGCGGACTCGCGAACACTCGCGAAATCGCGGACTCGCGAAATCGCGGACTCGCAAACACTCGCGAAATCGCGGACTCGCAAACACTCGCGAAATCGCGGACTCGCAAACACTCGCGAAATCGCGGACTCGCGAACACCCGCGAAATCGCGGACTCGCAAACACTCGCGGAATCGCGGTCTCGCGAACACCCGCCAAATCGCGTACTCGCAAACACTCGCGAAATCGCGGACTCGCGAACACTCGCGAAATCGCGGACTCTCGAACACTCGCGAACACCCGCGAAATCGCGGACTCGCGAACACCCGCGAAATCGCGGACTCGCAAACACTCGCGAAATCGCGGACTCGTGAACACCCGCGAAATCGCGGACTCGCAAACACTCGCGAAATCGCGGACTCGTGAACACTCGCGGACTCGCAAACACTCGCGAAATCGCGGACTCGCGAACACCCGCGAAATCGCGGACTCGCAAAAACACTCGCGAAATCGCGGACTCGCAAAGACTCGCGAAATCGCGGACTCGCGAACACCCGCGAAATCGCGGACTCGCAAACACTCGCGAAATCGCGGACTCGCGAACACCCGCGAAATCGCGGACTCGCAAACACTCGCGAAATCGCGGAATCGCAAACACTCGCGAAATCGCGGACTCGCGAACACCCGCCAAATCGCGGACTCGCGAACACTCGCGAAATCGCGGACTCGCGAAAGCTCGCGAAATCGCGGACTCGCGTACTCGCAATCACTCGCGAAATCGCGGACTCGCGACCACCCGCGAAATCGCGGACTCGCGAACACTCGCGAAATCGCGGACTCGCAAACACTCGCGAAATCGCGGACTCGCGAACACTCGCGAAATCGCGGACTCGCGAAAACTCGCGAAATCGCGGACTCTCAAACACTCGCGAAATCACGGACTTGTGAACACTCGCGAAATCGCGGACTCGCAAACACTCGCGAAATCGCGGACTCGTGAACACTCGCGGACTCGCGTACTCGCGAACACCCGCGAAATCGCGGACTCGCAAACACTCGCGAAATCGCGGACTCGTGAACACCCGCGAAATCGCGGACTCGCAAACACTCGCGAAATCGCGGACTCGTGAACACTCGCGGACTCGCAAACACTCGCGAAATCGCGGACTCGCAAACACTCGCGAAATCGCGGACTCGCGAACACCCGCGAAATCGCGGACTCGGAAACACTCGCGAAATCGCGGACTCGTGAACACTCGCGGACTCGCAAACACTCGCGAAATCGCGGACTCGCAAACACTCGCGAAATCGCGGACTCGCGAACACCCGCGAAATCGCGGACTCTCGAACACTCGCGAACACCCGCGAAATCGCGGACTCGCAAACACTCGCGAAATCGCGGACTCGCAAACACTCGCGAAATCGCGGACTCGCGTACTCGCGCAAACTCGCGGACTCGCGAACACCCGCGAAATCGCGGACTCGCAAACACTCACGAAATCGCGCACTCGTGAACACTCCCGAAATCGCGGACTCGCGAACACTCGCGAAATCGCGGACTCGCGTACTCGCAATCACTCGCGAAATCGCGGACTCGCGAACACTCGCGAAATCGCGGACTTGCAAACACTCGCGAAATCGCGGACCCGCGAACACTCGCAAAATCGCGGACTCGCAAACCCTCGCGAAATCACGGACTTGTGAACACTCGCGAAATCGCGGACTGGCAAACACTCGCGAAATCGCGGACTCGCGAACACCCGCGAAATCGCGGACTCGCAAACACTCGCGAAATCGCGGACTCGCGTACTCGCGCAAACTCGCGAAATCGCGGACTCGCGAACACTCGCGAAATCGCGGACTCTCAAACACTCGCGAAATCACGGACTTGTGAACACTCCCGAAATCGCGGACTCGCAAACACTCGCGAAATCGCGGACTCGTGAACACTCGCGGACTCGCGGACTCGCGAACACCCGCGAAATCGCGGACTCGCAAACACTCGCGAAATCGCGGACTCGTGAACACCCGCGAAATCGCGGACTCGCAAACACTCGCGAAATCGCGGACTCGTGAACACTCGCGGACTCGCAAACACTCGCGAAATCGCGGACTCGCGAACACCCGCGAAATCGCGGACTCGCAAACACTCGCGAAATCGCGGACTCGCAAACACTCGCGAAATCGCGGACTCGCGAACACCCGCGAAATCGCGGACTCGCAAACACTCGCGAAATCGCGGACTCGCGAACACTCGCGAAATCGCGGACTCTCGAACACTCGCGAACACCGGCGAAATCGCGGACTCGCAAACACTCGCGAAATCGCGGACTCGCAAACACTCGCGAAATCGCGGAATCGCGTACTCGCGCAAACTCGCGAAATCGCGGACTCGCGAACACCCGCGAAATCGCGGACTCGCAAACACTCACGAAATCGCGCACTCGCGAACACTCACGAAATCGCGCACTCGCGAACACTCGCGAAATTGCGGACTCGCAAACACTCGCGAAATCGCGGACTCGCGAACACTCGCAAAATCGCGGACTCGCAAACACTCGCGAAATCACGGACTTGTGAACACTCGCGAAATCGCGGACTCGTGAACACTCGCGGACTCGCGAACACTCGCGAAATCGCGGACTCGCGAACACTCGCGAAATCGCGGACTCGCGAACACTCGTGAAATCGCGGACCCGCGAACACTCGCAAAATCGCGGACTCGCAAACCCTCGCGAAATCACGGACTTGTGAACACTCGCGAAATCGCGGACTCGCGAACACCCGCCAAATCGCGTACTCGCAATCACTCGCGAAATCGCGGACTCGTGAACACTCGCGGACTCGCAAACACTCGCGAAATCGCGGACTCGCAAACACTCGCGAAATCGCGGACTCGCGAACACCCGCGAAATCGCGAAATCACGGACTTGTGAACACCCGCGAAATCGCGGACTCGCAAACACTCGCGAAATCGCGGACTCGCAAACACTCGCGAAATCGCGGACTCGCGTACTCGCGCAAACTCGCGGACTCGCGAACACCCGCGAAATCGCGGACTCGCAAACACTCACGAAATCGCGCACTCGTGAACACTCCCGAAATCGCGGACTCGCGAACACTCGCGAAATCGCGGACTCGCGTACTCGCAATCACTCGCGAAATCGCGGACTCGCGAACACTCGCGAAATCGCGGACTTGCAAACACTCGCGAAATCGCGGACCCGCGAACACTCGCAAAATCGCGGACTCGCAAACCCTCGCGAAATCACGGACTTGTGAACACTCGCGAAATCGCGGACTGGGAAACACTCGCGAAATCGCGGACTCTCAAACACTCGCGAAATCACGGACTTGTGAACACTCGCGAAATCGCGGACTCGCAAACACTCGCGAAATCGCGGACTCGCGAACACCCGCGAAATCGCGGACTCGCAAACACTCCCGAAATCGCGGACTCGTGAACACTCGCGGACTCGCAAACACTCGCGAAATCGCGGACTCGCGAACACCCGCCAAATCGCGGACTCGCGAACACTCGCGAAATCGCGGACTCGCGAAAGCTCGCGAAATCGCGGACTCGCGTACTCGCAATCACTCGCGAAATCGCGGACTCGCGAACACCCGCGAAATCGCGGACTCGCGAACACTCGCGAAATCGCGGACTCGCAAACACTAGCGAAATCGCGGACTCGCGAACACTCGCGAAATCGCGGACTCGCGAACACTCGCGAAATCGCGGACTCTCAAACACTCGCGAAATCACGGACTTGTGAACACTCCCGAAATCGCGGACTCGCAAACACTCGCGAAATCGCGGACTCGTGAACACTCGCGGACTCGCGAACACCCGCGAAATCGCGGACTCGCAAACACTCGCGAAATCGCGGACTCGTGAACACCCGCGAAATCGCGGACTCGCAAACACTCGCGAAATCGCGGACTCGTGAACACTCGCGGACTCGCAAACACTCGCGAAATCGCGGACTCGCGAACACCCGCGAAATCGCGGACTCGCAAACACTCGCGAAATCGCGGACTCGCAAACACTCGCGAAATCGCGGACTCGCGAACACCCGCGAAATCGCGGACTCGCAAACACTCGCGAAATCGCGGACTCGCGAACACTCGCGAAATCGCGGACTCTCGAACACTCGCGAACACCCGCGAAATCGCGGACTCGCGAACACCCGCGAAATCGCGGACTCGCAAACACTCGCGAAATCGCGGACTCGTGAACACCCGCGAAATCGCGGACTCGCAAACACTCGCGAAATCGCGGACTCGTGAACACTCGCGGACTCGCAAACACTCGCGAAATCGCGGACTCGCGAACACCCGCGAAATCGCGGACTCGCAAAAACACTCGCGAAATCGCGGACTCGCAAACACTCGCGAAATCGCGGACTCGCGAACACCCGCGAAATCGCGGACTCGCAAACACTCGCGAAATCGCGGACTCGCGAACACTCGCGAAATCGCGGACTCTCGAACACTCGCGAACACCCGCGAAATCGCGGACTCGCAAACACTCGCGAAATCGCGGACTCGCAAACACTCGCGAAATCGCGGACTCGCGTACTCGCGCAAACTCGCGAAATCGCGGACTCGCAAACACCCGCGAAATCGCGGACTCGCGAACACTCGCGAAATCACGGACTCGCAAACACTCGCGAAATCGCGGACTCGCGAACACCCGCGAAATCGCGGACTCGCAAACACTCGCGAAATCGCGGACTCGCGAACACCCGCCAAATCGCGTACTCGCAATCACTCGCGAAATCGCGGACTCGCGTACTCGCAAACACTCGCGAAATCGCGGACTCGCGAACACTCGCGAAATCGCGGACTCGCGAACACTCGCGAAATCACGGACTCGCGAACACTCGCGAAATCGCGGACTCGCAAACACTCGCGAAATCGCGGACTCGCGAACACTCGCAAAATCGCGGACTCGCAAACACTCGCGAAATCACGGACTTGTGAACACTCGCGAAATCGCGGACTCGTGAACACTCGCGGACTCGCGAACACTCGCGAAATCGCGGACTCGCGAACACTCGCGAAATCGCGGACTCTCAAACACTCGCGAAATCACGGACTTGTGAACACTCGCGAAATCGCGGACTGGCAAACACTCGCGAAATCGCGGACTCGCGAACACCCGCGAAATCGCGGACTCGCAAACACTCGCGAAATCGCGGACTCGTGAACACTCGCGGACTCGCAAACACTCGCGAAATCGCGGACTCGCGAACACTCGCGAAATCGCGGACTCGCGAACACTCGCAAAATCGCGGACTCGCGAACACTCGCGAAATCGCGGACTCGCAAACACTCGCGAAATCGCGGACTCGCGAACACTCGCGAAATCGCTGAATCTCGAACACTCGCGAACACCCGCGAAATCGCGGACTCGCAAACACTCGCGAAATCGCGGACTCGCAAACACTCGCGAAATCGCGGACTCGCGAACACTCGCGAAATAGCGGACTCGCGAAATCGCGGACTCGCAAACACTCGCGAAATCGCGGACTCGCAAACACTCGCGAAATTGCGGACTCGCGAAATCGCGGACTCGCGAACACTCGCGAAATCGCGGACTCGCGAAATCGCGGACTCGCAAACACTCGCGAAATCGCGGACTCGCAAACACTCGCGAAATCGCGGACTCGCAAACACTCGCGAAATCGCGGACTCGCGAACACCCGCGAAATCGCGGACTCGCAAACACTCGCGGAATCGCGGTCTCGCGAACACCCGCCAAATCGCGTACTCGCAATCACTCGCGAAATCGCGGACTCGCGTACTCGCGAACACCCGCGAAATCGCGGACTCGCAAACACTCGCGAAATCGCGGACTCGGGAACACCCGCCAAATCGCGTACTCGCAATCACTCGCGAAATCGCGGACTCGCGTACTCGCAAACACTCGCGAAATCGCGGACTCGCGAACACTCGCGAAATCGCGGACTCGCGAACACTCGCGAAATCACGGACTCGCGAACACTCGCGAAATCGCGGACTCGCAAACACTCGCGGAATCGCGGACTCGCGAACACTCGTAATATCGCGGACTCGCAAACACTCGCGAAATCACGGACTTGTGAACACTCGCGAAATCGCGGACTCGTGAACACTCGCGGACTCGCGAACACTCGCGAAATCGCGGACTCGCGAACACTCGCGAAATCGCGGACTCTCAAACACTCGCGAAATCACGGACTTGTGAACACTCGCGAAATCGCGGACTGGCAAACACTCGCGAAATCGCGGACTCGCGAACACTCGCGAAATCGCGGACTCGCAAACACTCGCGAAATCGCGGACTCGCGAACACCCGCGAAATCGCGGACTCGCAAACACTCGCGAAATCGCGGAATCGCAAACACTCGCGAAATCGCGGACTCGCGAACACCCGCCAAATCGCGGACTCGCGAACACTCGCGAAATCGCGGACTCGCGAAAGCTCGCGAAATCGCGGACTCGCGTACTCGCAATCACTCGCGAAATCGCGGACTCGCGACCACCCGCGAAATCGCGGACTCGCGAACACTCGCGAAATCGCGGACTCGCAAACACTCGCGAAATCGCGGACTCGCGAACACTCGCGAAATCGCGGACTCGCGAAAACTCGCGAAATCGCGGACTCTCAAACACTCGCGAAATCACGGACTTGTGAACACTCGCGAAATCGCGGACTCGCAAACACTCGCGAAATCGCGGACTCGTGAACACTCGCGGACTCGCGTACTCGCGAACACCCGCGAAATCGCGGACTCGCAAACACTCGCGAAATCGCGGACTCGTGAACACCCGCGAAATCGCGGACTCGCAAACACTCGCGAAATCGCGGACTCGTGAACACTCGCGGACTCGCAAACACTCGCGAAATCGCGGACTCGCAAACACTCGCGAAATCGCGGACTCGCGAACACCCGCGAAATCGCGGACTCGGAAACACTCGCGAAATCGCGGACTCGTGAACACTCGCGGACTCGCAAACACTCGCGAAATCGCGGACTCGCAAACACTCGCGAAATCGCGGACTCGCGAACACCCGCGAAATCGCGGACTCTCGAACACTCGCGAACACCCGCGAAATCGCGGACTCGCAAACACTCGCGAAATCGCGGACTCGCAAACACTCGCGAAATCGCGGACTCGCGTACTCGCGCAAACTCGCGGACTCGCGAACACCCGCGAAATCGCGGACTCGCAAACACTCACGAAATCGCGCACTCGTGAACACTCCCGAAATCGCGGACTCGCGAACACTCGCGAAATCGCGGACTCGCGTACTCGCAATCACTCGCGAAATCGCGGACTCGCGAACACTCGCGAAATCGCGGACTTGCAAACACTCGCGAAATCGCGGACCCGCGAACACTCGCAAAATCGCGGACTCGCAAACCCTCGCGAAATCACGGACTTGTGAACACTCGCGAAATCGCGGACTGGCAAACACTCGCGAAATCGCGGACTCTCAAACACTCGCGAAATCACGGACTTGTGAACACTCGCGAAATCGCGGACTCGCAAACACTCGCGAAATCGCGGACTCGCGAACACCCGCGAAATCGCGGACTCGCAAACACTCCCGAAATCGCGGACTCGTGAACACTCGCGGACTCGCAAACACTCGCGAAATCGCGGACTCGCGAACACCCGCCAAATCGCGGACTCGCGAACACTCGCGAAATCGCGGACTCGCGAAAGCTCGCGAAATCGCGGACTCGCGTACTCGCAATCACTCGCGAAATCGCGGACTCGCGAACACCCGCGACATCGCGGACTCGCAAACACTCGCGAAATCGCGGACTCGCAAACACTAGCGAAATCGCGGACTCGCGAACACTCGCGAAATCGCGGACTCGCGAACACTCGCGAAATCGCGGACTCTCAAACACTCGCGAAATCACGGACTTGTGAACACTCCCGAAATCGCGGACTCGCAAACACTCGCGAAATCGCGGACTCGTGAACACTCGCGGACTCGCGGACTCGCGAACACCCGCGAAATCGCGGACTCGCAAACACTCGCGAAATCGCGGACTCGTGAACACCCGCGAAATCGCGGACTCGCAAACACTCGCGAAATCGCGGACTCGTGAACACTCGCGGACTCGCAAACACTCGCGAAATCGCGGACTCGCGAACACCCGCCAAATCGCGGACTCGCGAACACTCGCGAAATCGCGGACTCGCGAAAGCTCGCGAAATCGCGGACTCGCGTACTCGCAATCACTCGCGAAATCGCGGACTCGCGAACACCCGCGACATCGCGGACTCGCAAACACTCGCGAAATCGCGGACTCGCAAACACTAGCGAAATCGCGGACTCGCGAACACTCGCGAAATCGCGGACTCGCGAACACTCGCGAAATCGCGGACTCTCAAACACTCGCGAAATCACGGACTTGTGAACACTCCCGAAATCGCGGACTCGCAAACACTCGCGAAATCGCGGACTCGTGAACACTCGCGGACTCGCGGACTCGCGAACACCCGCGAAATCGCGGACTCGCAAACACTCGCGAAATCGCGGACTCGTGAACACCCTCGAAATCGCGGACTCGCAAACACTCGCGAAATCGCGGACTCGTGAACACTCGCGGACTCGCAAACACTCGCGAAATCGCGGACTCGCGAACACCCGCGAAATCGCGGACTCGCAAACACTCGCGAAATCGCGGACTCGCAAACACTCGCGAAATCGCGGACTCGCGAACACCCGCGAAATCGCGGACTCGCAAACACTCGCGAAATCGCGGACTCGCGAACACTCGCGAAATCGCGGACTCTCGAACACTCGCGAACACCCGCGAAATCGCGGACTCGCGAACACCCGCGAAATCGCGGACTTCGCAAACACTCGCGAAATCGCGGACTCGTGAACACCCGCGAAATCGCGGACTCGCAAACACTCGCGAAATCGCGGACTCGTGAACACTCGCGGACTCGCAAACACTCGCGAAATCGCGGACTCGCGAACACCCGCGAAATCGCGGACTCGCAAAAACACTCGCGAAATCGCGGACTCGCAAACACTCGCGAAATCGCGGACTCGCAAACACTCGCGAAATCGCGGACTCGCGTACTCGCGCAAACTCGCGAAATCGCGGACTCGCAAACACCCGCGAAATCGCGGACTCGCGAACACTCGCGAAATCACGGACTCGCAAACACTCGCGAAATCGCGGACTCGCGAACACCCGCGAAATCGCGGACTCGCAAACACTCGCGAAATCGCGGACTCGCGAACACCCGCCAAATCGCGTACTCGCAATCACTCGCGAAATCGCGGACTCGCGTACTCGCAAACACTCGCGAAATCGCGGACTCGCGAACACTCGCGAAATCGCGGACTCGCGAACACTCGCGAAATCACGGACTCGCGAACACTCGCGAAATCGCGGACTCGCAAACACTCGCGAAATCGCGGACTCGCGAACACTCGCAAAATCGCGGACTCGCAAACACTCGCGAAATCACGGACTTGTGAACACTCGCGAAATCGCGGACTCGTGAACACTCGCGGACTCGCGAACACTCGCGAAATCGCGGACTCGCGAACACTCGCGAAATCGCGGACTCTCAAACACTCGCGAAATCACGGACTTGTCAACACTCGCGAAATCGCGGACTGGCAAACACTCGCGAAATCGCGGACTCGCGAACACCCGCGAAATCGCGGACTCGCAAACACTCGCGAAATCGCGGACTCGTGAACACTCGCGGACTCGCAAACACTCGCGAAATCGCGGACTCGCGAACACTCGCGAAATCGCGGACTCGCGAACACTCGCAAAATCGCGGACTCGCGAACACTCGCGAAATCGCGGACTCGCAAACACTCGCGAAATCGCGGACTCGCGAACACTCGCGAAATCGCTGAATCTCGAACACTCGCGAACACCCGCGAAATCGCGGACTCGCAAACACTCGCGAAATCGCGGACTCGGGAACACCCGCCAAATCGCGTACTCGCAATCACTCGCGAAATCGCGGACTCGCGTACTCGCAAACACTCGCGAAATCGCGGACTCGCGAACACTCGCGAAATCGCGGACTCGCGAACACTCGCGAAATCACGGACTCGCGAACACTCGCGAAATCGCGGACTCGCAAACACTCGCGGAATCGCGGACTCGCGAACACTCGCAAAATCGCGGACTCGCAAACACTCGCGAAATCACGGACTTGTGAACACTCGCGAAATCGCGGACTCGTGAACACTCGCGGACTCGCGAACACTCGCGAAATCGCGGACTCGCGAACACTCGCGAAATCGCGGACTCTCAAACACTCGCGAAATCACGGACTTGTGAACACTCGCGAAATCGCGGACTGGCAAACACTCGCGAAATCGCGGACTCGCGAACACTCGCGAAATCGCGGACTCGCAAACACTCGCGAAATCGCGGACTCGCGAACACCCGCGAAATCGCGGACTCGCAAACACTCGCGAAATCGCGGAATCGCAAACACTCGCGAAATCGCGGACTCGCGAACACTCGCAAAATCGCGGACTCGCGAACACTCGCGAAATCGCGGACTCGCAAACACTCGCGAAATCGCGGACTCGCGAACACTCGCGAAATCGCTGAATCTCGAACACTCGCGAACACCCGCGAAATCGCGGACTCGCAAACACTCCCGAAATCGCGGACTCGCAAACACTCGCGAAATCGCGGACTCGCGAACACTCGCGAAATCGCGGACTCGCGAAATCGCGGACTCGCAAACACTCGCGAAATCGCGGACTCGCAAACACTCGCGAAATTGCGGACTCGCGAAATCGCGGACTCGCGAACACTCGCGAAATCGCGGACTCGCGAAATCGCGGACTCGCAAACACTCGCGAAATCGCGGACTCGCAAACACTCGCGAAATCGCGGACTCGCAAACACTCGCGAAATCGCGGACTCGCGAACACCCGCGAAATCGCGGACTCGCAAACACTCGCGGAATCGCGGTCTCGCGAACACCCGCCAAATCGCGTACTCGCAATCACTCGCGAAATCGCGGACTCGCGTACTCGCGAACACCCGCGAAATCGCGGACTCGCAAACACTCGCGAAATCGCGGACTCGGGAACACCCGCCAAATCGCGTACTCGCAATCACTCGCGAAATCGCGGACTCGCGTACTCGCAAACACTCGCGAAATCGCGGACTCGCGAACACTCGCGAAATCGCGGACTCGCGAACACTCGCGAAATCGCGGACTCGCGAACACTCGCGAAATCACGGACTCGCGAACACTCGCGAAATCGCGGACTCGCAAACACTCGCGAAATCGCGGACTCGCGAACACTCGCAAAATCGCGGACTCGCAAACACTCGCGAAATCACGGACTTGTGAACACTCGCGAAATCGCGGACTCGTGAACACTCGCGGACTCGCGAACACTCGCGAAATCGCGGACTCGCGAACACTCGCGAAATCGCGGACTCTCAAACACTCGCGAAATCACGGACTTGTGAACACTCGCGAAATCGCGGACTGGCAAACACTCGCGAAATCGCGGACTCGCGAACACCCGCGAAATCGCGGACTCGCAAACACTCGCGAAATCGCGGACTCGCGAACACTCGCGAAATCACGGACTCGCGAACACTCGCGAAATCGCGGACTCGCAAACACTCGCGAAATCGCGGACTCGCGAACACTCGCAAAATCGCGGACTCGCAAACACTCGCGAAATCACGGACTTGTGAACACTCGCGAAATCGCGGACTCGTGAACACTCGCGGACTCGCGAACACTCGCGCAAACTCGCGGACTCGCGAACACCCGCGAAATCGCGGACTCGCAAACACTCACGAAATCGCGCACTCGTGAACACTCCCGAAATCGCGGACTCGCGAACACTCGCGAAATCGCGGACTCGCGTACTCGCAATCACTCGCGAAATCGCGGACTCGCGAACACTCGCGAAATCGCGGACTTGCAAACACTCGCGAAATCGCGGACCCGCGAACACTCGCAAAATCGCGGACTCGCAAACCCTCGCGAAATCACGGACTTGTGAACACTCGCGAAATCGCGGACTGGGAAACACTCGCGAAATCGCGGACTCTCAAACACTCGCGAAATCACGGACTTGTGAACACTCGCGAATTCGCGGACTCGCAAACACTCGCGAAATCGCGGACTCGCGAACACCTGCGAAATCGCGGACTCGCAAACACTCCCGAAATCGCGGACTCGTGAACACTCGCGGACTCGCAAACACTCGCGACATCGCGGACTCGCGAACACCCGCCAAATCGCGGACTCGCGAACACTCGCGAAATCGCGGACTCGCGAAAGCTCGCGAAATCGCGGACTCGCGTACTCGCAATCACTCGCGAAATCGCGGACTCGCGAACACCCGCGACATCGCGGACTCGCAAACACTCGCGAAATCGCGGACTCGCAAACACTAGCGAAATCGCGGACTCGCGAACACTCGCGAAATCGCGGACTCGCGAACACTCGCGAAATCGCGGACTCTCAAACACTCGCGAAATCACGGACTTGTGAACACTCCCGAAATCGCGGACTCGCAAACACTCGCGAAATCGCGGACTCGTGAACACTCGCGGACTCGCGGACTCGCGAACACCCGCGAAATCGCGGACTCGCAAACACTCGCGAAATCGCGGACTCGTGAACACCCGCGAAATCGCGGACTCGCAAACACTCGCGAAATCGCGGACTCGTGAACACTCGCGGACTCGCAAACACTCGCGAAATCGCGGACTCGCGAACACCCGCGAAATCGCGGACTCGCAAACACTCGCGAAATCGCGGACTCGCAAACACTCGCGAAATCGCGGACTCGCGAACACCCGCGAAATCGCGGACTCGCAAACACTCGCGAAATCGCGGACTCGCGAACACTCGCGAAATCGCGGACTCTCGAACACTCGCGAACACCCGCGAAATCGCGGACTCGCGAACACCCGCGAAATCGCGGACTCGCAAACACTCGCGAAATCGCGGACTCGTGAACACCCGCGAAATCGCGGACTCGCAAACACTCGCGAAATCGCGGACTCGTGAACACTCGCGGACTCGCAAACACTCGCGAAATCGCGGACTCGCGAACACCCGCGAAATCGCGGACTCGCAAAAACACTCGCGAAATCGCGGACTCGCAAACACTCGCGAAATCGCGGACTCGCGAACACCCGCGAAATCGCGGACTCGCAAACACTCGCGAAATCGCGGACTCGCGAACACTCGCGAAATCGCGGACTCTCGAACACTCGCGAACACCCGCGAAATCGCGGACTCGCAAACACTCGCGAAATCGCGGACTCGCAAACACTCGCGAAATCGCGGACTCGCGTACTCGCGCAAACTCGCGAAATCGCGGACTCGCAAACACCCGCGAAATCGCGGACTCGCGAACACTCGCGAAATCACGGACTCGAAAACACTCGCGAAATCGCGGACTCGCGAACACCCGCGAAATCGCGGACTCGCAAACACTCGCGAAATCGCGGACTCGCGAACACCCGCCAAATCGCGTACTCGCAATCACTCGCGAAATCGCGGACTCGCGTACTCGCAAACACTCGCGAAATCGCGGACTCGCGAACACTCGCGAAATCGCGGACTCGCGAACACTCGCGAAATCACGGACTCGCGAACACTCGCGAAATCGCGGACTCGCAAACACTCGCGAAATCGCGGACTCGCGAACACTCGCAAAATCGCGGACTCGCAAACACTCGCGAAATCACGGACTTGTGAACACTCGCGAAATCGCGGACTCGTGAACACTCGCGGACTCGCGAACACTCGCGAAATCGCGGACTCGCGAACACTCGCGAAATCGCGGACTCGCGAACACTCGCGAAATCGCGGACTCGTGAACACTCGCGGACTCGCGGACTCGCGAACACCCGCGAAATCGCGGACTCGCAAACACTCGCGAAATCGCGGACTCGTGAACACCCGCGAAATCGCGGACTCGCAAACACTCGCGAAATCGCGGACTCGTGAACACTCGCGGACTCGCAAACACTCGCGAAATCGCGGACTCGCGAACACCCGCGAAATCGCGGACTCGCAAACACTCGCGAAATCGCGGACTCGCAAACACTCGCGAAATCGCGGACTCGCGAACACCCGCGAAATCGCGGACTCGCAAACACTCGCGAAATCGCGGACTCGCGAACACTCGCGAAATCGCGGACTCTCGAACACTCGCGAACACCCGCGAAATCGCGGACTCGCGAACACCCGCGAAATCGCGGACTCGCAAACACTCGCGAAATCGCGGACTCGTGAACACCCGCGAAATCGCGGACTCGCAAACACTCGCGAAATCGCGGACTCGTGAACACTCGCGGACTCGCAAACACTCGCGAAATCGCGGACTCGCGAACACCCGCGAAATCGCGGACTCGCAAAAACACTCGCGAAATCGCGGACTCGCAAACACTCGCGAAATCGCGGACTCGCGAACACCCGCGAAATCGCGGACTCGCAAACACTCGCGAAATCGCGGACTCGCGAACACTCGCGAAATCGCGGACTCTCGAACACTCGCGAACACCCGCGAAATCGCGGACTCGCAAACACTCGCGAAATCGCGGACTCGCAAACACTCGCGAAATCGCGGACTCGCGTACTCGCGCAAACTCGCGAAATCGCGGACTCGCAAACACCCGCGAAATCGCGGACTCGCGAACACTCGCGAAATCACGGACTCGCAAACACTCGCGAAATCGCGGACTCGCGAACACCCGCGAAATCGCGGACTCGCAAACACTCGCGAAATCGCGGACTCGCGAACACCCGCCAAATCGCGTACTCGCAATCACTCGCGAAATCGCGGACTCGCGTACTCGCAAACACTCGCGAAATCGCGGACTCGCGAACACTCGCGAAATCGCGGACTCGCGAACACTCGCGAAATCACGGACTCGCGAACACTCGCGAAATCGCGGACTCGCAAACACTCGCGAAATCGCGGACTCGCGAACACTCGCAAAATCGCGGACTCGCAAACACTCGCGAAATCACGGACTTGTGAACACTCGCGAAATCGCGGACTCGTGAACACTCGCGGACTCGCGAACACTCGCGAAATCGCGGACTCGCGAACACTCGCGAAATCGCGGACTCTCAAACACTCGCGAAATCACGGACTTGTGAACACTCGCGAAATCGCGGACTGGCAAACACTCGCGAAATCGCGGACTCGCGAACACCCGCGAAATCGCGGACTCGCAAACACTCGCGAAATCGCGGACTCGTGAACACTCGCGGACTCGCAAACACTCGCGAAATCGCGGACTCGCGAACACTCGCGAAATCGCGGACTCGCGAACACTCGCAAAATCGCGGACTCGCGAACACTCGCGAAATCGCGGACTCGCAAACACTCGCGAAATCGCGGACTCGCGAACACTCGCGAAATCGCTGAATCTCGAACACTCGCGAACACCCGCGAAATCGCGGACTCGCAAACACTCGCGAAATTGCGGACTCGCGAAATCGCGGACTCGCAAACACTCGCGAAATCGCGGACTCGCAAACACTCGCGAAATCGCGGACTCGCGAACACTCGCGAAATCGCGGACTCGCGAAATCGCGGACTCGCAAACACTCGCGAAATCGCGGACTCGCAAACACTCGCGAAGTCGCGGACTCGCGAAATCGCGGACTCGCAAACACTCGCGAAATCGCGGACTCGCAAACACTCGCGAAATCGCAGACTCGCAAACACTCGCGAAATCGCGGACTCGCGAACACCCGCGAAATCGCGGACTCGCAAACACTCGCGGAATCGCGGTCTCGCGAACACCCGCCAAATCGCGTACTCGCAATCACTCGCGAAATCGCGGACTCGCGTACTCGCGAACACCCGCGAAATCGCGGACTCGCAAACACTCGCGAAATCGCGGACTCGGGAACACCCGCCAAATCGCGTACTCGCAATCACTCGCGAAATCGCGGACTCGCGTACTCGCAAACACTCGCGAAATCGCGGACTCGCGAACACTCGCGAAATCGCGGACTCGCGAAAACTCGCGAAATCACGGACTCGCGAACACTCGCGAAATCGCGGACTCGCAAACACTCGCGGAATCGCGGACTCGCGAACACTCGCAAAATCGCGGACTCGCAAACACTCGCGAAATCACGGACTTGTGAACACTCGCGAAATCGCGGACTCGTGAACACTCGCGGACTCGCGAACACTCGCGAAATCGCGGACTCGCGAACACTCGCGAAATCGCGGACTCTCAAACACTCGCGAAATCACGGACTTGTGAACACTCGCGAAATCGCGGACTGGCAAACACTCGCGAAATCGCGGACTCGCGAACACTCGCGAAATCGCGGACTCGCAAACACTCGCGAAATCGCGGACTCGCGAACACCCGCGAAATCGCGGACTCGCAAACACTCGCGAAATCGCGGAATCGCAAACACTCGCGAAATCGCGGACTCGCGAACACCCGCCAAATCGCGGACTCGCGAACACTCGCGAAATCGCGGACTCGCGAAAGCTCGCGAAATCGCGGACTCGCGTACTCGCAATCTCTCGCGAAATCGCGGACTCGCGACCACCCGCGAAATCGCGGACTCGCGAACACTCGCGAAATCGCGGACTCGCAAACACTCGCGAAATCGCGGACTCGCGAACACTCGCGAAATCGCGGACTCGCGAAAACTCGCGAAATCGCGGACTCTCAAACACTCGCGAAATCACGGACTTGTGAACACTCGCGAAATCGCGGACTCGCAAACACTCGCGAAATCGCGGACTCGTGAACACTCGCGGACTCGCGTACTCGCGAACACCCGCGAAATCGCGGACTCGCAAACACTCGCGAAATCGCGGACTCGTGAACACCCGCGAAATCGCGGACTCGCAAACACTCGCGAAATCGCGGACTCGTGAACACTCGCGGACTCGCAAACACTCGCGAAATCGCGGACTCGCAAACACTCGCGAAATCGCGGACTCGCGAACACCCGCGAAATCGCGGACTCGGAAACACTCGCGAAATCGCGGACTCGTGAACACTCGCGGACTCGCAAACACTCGCGAAATCGCGGACTCGCAAACACTCGCGAAATCGCGGACTCGCGAACACCCGCGAAATCGCGGACTCTCGAACACTCGCGAACACCCGCGAAATCGCGGACTCGCAAACACTCGCGAAATCGCGGACTCGCAAACACTCGCGAAATCGCGGACTCGCGTACTCGCGCAAACTCGCGGACTCGCGAACACCCGCGAAATCGCGGACTCGCAAACACTCACGAAATCGCGCACTCGTGAACACTCCCGAAATCGCGGACTCGCGAACACTCGCGAAATCGCGGACTCGCGTACTCGCAATCACTCGCGAAATCGCGGACTCGCGAACACTCGCGAAATCGCGGACTTGCAAACACTCGCGAAATCGCGGACCCGCGAACACTCGCAAAATCGCGGACTCGCAAACCCTCGCGAAATCACGGACTTGTGAACACTCGCGAAATCGCGGACTGGCAAACACTCGCGAAATCGCGGACTCGCAAACACTCGCGAAATCGCGGACTCGCGAACACCCGCGAAATCGCGGACTCGCAAACACTCGCGAAATCGCGGACTCGCGAACACTCGCGAAATCGCGGACTCGCGAAATCGCGGACTCGCGAACACCCGCCAAATCGCGGACTCGCAAACACTCGCGAAATCGCGGTCTCGGGAACACCCGCCAAATCGCGTACTCGCAATCACTCGCGAAATCGCGGACTCGCGTACTCGCAAACACTCGCGAAATCGCGGACTCGCGAACACTCGCGAAATCGCGGACTCGCGAACACTCGCGAAATCACGGACTCGCGAACACTCGCGAAATCGCGGACTCGCAAACACTCGCGGAATCGCGGACTCGCGAACACTCGCAAAATCGCGGACTCGCAAACACTCGCGAAATCACGGACTTGTGAACACTCGCGAAATCGCGGACTCGTGAACACTCGCGGACTCGCGAACACTCGCGAAATCGCGGACTCGCGAACACTCGCGAAATCGCGGACTCTCAAACACTCGCGAAATCACGGACTTGTGAACACTCGCGAAATCGCGGACTGGCAAACACTCGCGAAATCGCGGACTCGCGAACACTCGCGAAATCGCGGACTCGCAAACACTCGCGAAATCGCGGACTCGCGAACACCCGCGAAATCGCGGACTCGCAAACACTCGCGAAATCGCGGAATCGCAAACACTCGCGAAATCGCGGACTCGCGAACACTCGCAAAATCGCGGACTCGCGAACACTCGCGAAATCGCGGACTCGCAAACACTCGCGAAATCGCGGACTCGCGAACACTCGCGAAATCGCTGAATCTCGAACACTCGCGAACACCCGCGAAATCGCGGACTCGCAAACACTCGCGAAATCGCGGACTCGCAAACACTCGCGAAATCGCGGACTCGCGAACACTCGCGAAATCGCGGACTCGCGAAATCGCGGACTCGCAAACACTCGCGAAATCGCGGACTCGCAAACACTCGCGAAATTGCGGACTCGCGAAATCGCGGACTCGCGAACACTCGCGAAATCGCGGACTCGCGAAATCGCGGACTCGCAAACACTCGCGAAATCGCGGACTCGCAAACACTCGCGAAATCGCGGACTCGCAAACACTCGCGAAATCGCGGACTCGCGAACACCCGCGAAATCGCGGACTCGCAAACACTCGCGGAATCGCGGTCTCGCGAACACCCGCCAAATCGCGTACTCGCAATCACTCGCGAAATCGCGGACTCGCGTACTCGCGAACACCCGCGAAATCGCGGACTCGCAAACACTCGCGAAATCGCGGACTCGGGAACACCCGCCAAATCGCGTACTCGCAATCACTCGCGAAATCGCGGACTCGCGTACTCGCAAACACTCGCGAAATCGCGGACTCGCGAACACTCGCGAAATCGCGGACTCGCGAACACTCGCGAAATCGCGGACTCGCGAACACTCGCGAAATCACGGACTCGCGAACACTCGCGAAATCGCGGACTCGCAAACACTCGCGAAATCGCGGACTCGCGAACACTCGCGAAATCACGGACTCGCGAACACTCGCGAAATCGCGGACTCGCAAACACTCGCGAAATCGCGGACTCGCGAACACTCGCAAAATCGCGGACTCGCAAACACTCGCGAAATCACGGACTTGTGAACACTCGCGAAATCGCGGACTCGTGAACACTCGCGGACTCGCGAACACTCGCGAAATCGCGGACTCGCGAACACTCGCGAAATCGCGGACTCTCAAACACTCGCGAAATCACGGACTTGTGAACACTCGCGAAATCGCGGACTGGCAAACACTCGCGAAATCGCGGACTCGCGAACACCCGCGAAATCGCGGACTCGCAAACACTCGCGAAATCGCGGACTCGCGAACACTCGCGAAATCACGGACTCGCGAACACTCGCGAAATCGCGGACTCGCAAACACTCGCGAAATCGCGGACTCGCGAACACTCGCAAAATCGCGGACTCGCAAACACTCGCGAAATCACGGACTTGTGAACACTCGCGAAATCGCGGACTCGTGAACACTCGCGGACTCGCGAACACTCGCGCAAACTCGCGGACTCGCGAACACCCGCGAAATCGCGGACTCGCAAACACTCACGAAATCGCGCACTCGTGAACACTCCCGAAATCGCGGACTCGCGAACACTCGCGAAATCGCGGACTCGCGTACTCGCAATCACTCGCGAAATCGCGGACCCGCGAACACTCGCGAAATCGCGGACTTGCAAACACTCGCGAAATCGCGGACCCGCGAACACTCGCAAAATCGCGGACTCGCAAACCCTCGCGAAATCACGGACTTGTGAACACTCGCGAAATCGCGGACTGGGAAACACTCGCGAAATCGCGGACTCTCAAACACTCGCGAAATCACGGACTTGTGAACACTCGCGAATTCGCGGACTCGCAAACACTCGCGAAATCGCGGACTCGCGAACACCCGCGAAATCGCGGACTCGCAAACACTCCCGAAATCGCGGACTCGTGAACACTCGCGGACTCGCAAACACTCGCGACATCGCGGACTCGCGAACACCCGCCAAATCGCGGACTCGCGAACACTCGCGAAATCGCGGACTCGCGAAAGCTCGCGAAATCGCGGACTCGCGTACTCGCAATCACTCGCGAAATCGCGGACTCGCGAACACCCGCGACATCGCGGACTCGCAAACACTCGCGAAATCGCGGACTCGCAAACACTAGCGAAATCGCGGACTCGCGAACACTCGCGAAATCGCGGACTCGCGAACACTCGCGAAATCGCGGACTCTCAAACACTCGCGAAATCACGGACTTGTGAACACTCCCGAAATCGCGGACTCGCAAACACTCGCGAAATCGCGGACTCGTGAACACTCGCGGACTCGCGGACTCGCGAACACCCGCGAAATCGCGGACTCGCAAACACTCGCGAAATCGCGGACTCGTGAACACCCGCGAAATCGCGGACTCGCAAACACTCGCGAAATCGCGGACTCGTGAACACTCGCGGACTCGCAAACACTCGCGAAATCGCGGACTCGCGAACACCCGCGAAATCGCGGACTCGCAAACACTCGCGAAATCGCGGACTCGCAAACACTCGCGAAATCGCGGACTCGCGAACACCCGCGAAATCGCGGACTCGCAAACACTCGCGAAATCGCGGACTCGCGAACACTCGCGAAATCGCGGACTCTCGAACACTCGCGAACACCCGCGAAATCGCGGACTCGCGAACACCCGCGAAATCGCGGACTCGCAAACACTCGCGAAATCGCGGACTCGTGAACACCCGCGAAATCGCGGACTCGCAAACACTCGCGAAATCGCGGACTCGTGAACACTCGCGGACTCGCAAACACTCGCGAAATCGCGGACTCGCGAACACCCGCGAAATCGCGGACTCGCAAAAACACTCGCGAAATCGCGGACTCGCAAACACTCGCGAAATCGCGGACTCGCGAACACCCGCGAAATCGCGGACTCGCAAACACTCGCGAAATCGCGGACTCGCGAACACTCGCGAAATCGCGGACTCTCGAACACTCGCGAACACCCGCGAAATCGCGGACTCGCAAACACTCGCGAAATCGCGGACTCGCAAACACTCGCGAAATCGCGGACTCGCGTACTCGCGCAAACTCGCGAAATCGCGGACTCGCAAACACCCGCGAAATCGCGGACTCGCGAACACTCGCGAAATCACGGACTCGCAAACACTCGCGAAATCGCGGACTCGCGAACACCCGCGAAATCGCGGACTCGCAAACACTCGCGAAATCGCGGACTCGCGAACACCCGCCAAATCGCGTACTCGCAATCACTCGCGAAATCGCGGACTCGCAAACACTCGCGAAATCACGGACTTGTGAACACTCGCGAAATCGCGGACTCGTGAACACTCGCGGACTCGCGAACACTCGCGAAATCGCGGACTCGCGAACACTCGCGAAATCGCGGACTCTCAAACACTCGCGAAATCACGGACTTGTGAACACTCGCGAAATCGCGGACTCGTGAACACTCGCGGACTCGCGAACACTCGCGAAATCGCGGACTCGCGAACACTCGCGAAATCGCGGACTCTCAAACACTCGCGAAATCACGGACTTGTGAACACTCGCGAAATCGCGGACTGGCAAACACTCGCGAAATCGCGGACTCGCGAACACCCGCGAAATCGCGGACTCGCAAACACTCGCGAAATCGCGGACTCGTGAACACTCGCGGACTCGCAAACACTCGCGAAATCGCGGACTCGCGAACACTCGCGAAATCGCGGACTCGCGAACACTCGCAAAATCGCGGACTCGCGAACACTCGCGAAATCGCGGACTCGCAAACACTCGCGAAATCGCGGACTCGCGAACACTCGCGAAATCGCTGAATCTCGAACACTCGCGAACACCCGCGAAATCGCGGACTCGCAAACACTCGCGAAATTGCGGACTCGCGAAATCGCGGACTCGCAAACACTCGCGAAATCGCGGACTCGCAAACACTCGCGAAATCGCGGACTCGCGAACACTCGCGAAATCGCGGACTCGCGAAATCGCGGACTCGCAAACACTCGCGAAATCGCGGACTCGCAAACACTCGCGAAATCGCGGACTCGCGAAATCGCGGACTCGCAAACACTCGCGAAATCGCGGACTCGCAAACACTCGCGAAATCGCGGACTCGCAAACACTCGCGAAATCGCGGACTCGCGAACACCCGCGAAATCGCGGACTCGCAAACACTCGCGGAATCGCGGTCTCGCGAACACCCGCCAAATCGCGTACTCGCAATCACTCGCGAAATCGCGGACTCGCGTACTCGCGAACACCCGCGAAATCGCGGACTCGCAAACACTCGCGAAATCGCGGACTCGGGAACACCCGCCAAATCGCGTACTCGCAATCACTCGCGAAATCGCGGACTCGCGTACTCGCAAACACTCGCGAAATCGCGGACTCGCGAACACTCGCGAAATCGCGGACTCGCGAACACTCGCGAAATCACGGACTCGCGAACACTCGCGAAATCGCGGACTCGCAAACACTCGCGGAATCGCGGACTCGCGAACACTCGCAAAATCGCGGACTCGCAAACACTCGCGAAATCACGGACTTGTGAACACTCGCGAAATCGCGGACTCGTGAACACTCGCGGACTCGCGAACACTCGCGAAATCGCGGACTCGCGAACACTCGCGAAATCGCGGACTCTCAAACACTCGCGAAATCACGGACTTGTGAACACTCGCGAAATCGCGGACTGGCAAACACTCGCGAAATCGCGGACTCGCGAACACTCGCGAAATCGCGGACTCGCAAACACTCGCGAAATCGCGGACTCGCGAACACCCGCGAAATCGCGGACTCGCAAACACTCGCGAAATCGCGGAATCGCAAACACTCGCGAAATCGCGGACTCGCGAACACCCGCCAAATCGCGGACTCGCGAACACTCGCGAAATCGCGGACTCGCGAAAGCTCGCGAAATCGCGGACTCGCGTACTCGCAATCTCTCGCGAAATCGCGGACTCGCGACCACCCGCGAAATCGCGGACTCGCGAACACTCGCGAAATCGCGGACTCGCAAACACTCGCGAAATCGCGGACTCGCGAACACTCGCGAAATCGCGGACTCGCGAAAACTCGCGAAATCGCGGACTCTCAAACACTCGCGAAATCACGGACTTGTGAACACTCGCGAAATCGCGGACTCGCAAACACTCGCGAAATCGCAGACTCGTGAACACTCGCGGACTCGCGTACTCGCGAACACCCGCGAAATCGCGGACTCGCAAACACTCGCGAAATCGCGGACTCGTGAACACCCGCGAAATCGCGGACTCGCAAACACTCGCGAAATCGCGGACTCGTGAACACTCGCGGACTCGCAAACACTCGCGAAATCGCGGACTCGCAAACACTCGCGAAATCGCGGACTCGCGAACACCCGCGAAATCGCGGACTCGGAAACACTCGCGAAATCGCGGACTCGTGAACACTCGCGGACTCGCAAACACTCGCGAAATCGCGGACTCGCAAACACTCGCGAAATCGCGGACTCGCGAACACCCGCGAAATCGCGGACTCTCGAACACTCGCGAACACCCGCGAAATCGCGGACTCGCAAACACTCGCGAAATCGCGGACTCGCAAACACTCGCGAAATCGCGGACTCGCGTACTCGCGCAAACTCGCGGACTCGCGAACACCCGCGAAATCGCGGACTCGCAAACACTCACGAAATCGCGCACTCGTGAACACTCCCGAAATCGCGGACTCGCGAACACTCGCGAAATCGCGGACTCGCGTACTCGCAATCACTCGCGAAATCGCGGACTCGCGAACACTCGCGAAATCGCGGACTTGCAAACACTCGCGAAATCGCGGACCCGCGAACACTCGCAAAATCGCGGACTCGCAAACCCTCGCGAAATCACGGACTTGTGAACACTCGCGAAATCGCGGACTGGCAAACACTCGCGAAATCGCGGACTCTCAAACACTCGCGAAATCACGGACTTGTGAACACTCGCGAAATCGCGGACTCGCAAACACTCGCGAAATCGCGGACTCGCGAACACCCGCGAAATCGCGGACTCGCAAACACTCCCGAAATCGCGGACTCGTGAACACTCGCGGACTCGCAAACACTCGCGAAATCGCGGACTCGCGAACACCCGCCAAATCGCGGACTCGCGAACACTCGCGAAATCGCGGACTCGCGTACTCGCAATCACTCGCGAAATCGCGGACTCGCGAACACCCGCGACATCGCGGACTCGCAAACACTCGCGAAATCGCGGACTCGCAAACACTAGCGAAATCGCGGACTCGCGAACACTCGCGAAATCGCGGACTCGCGAACACTCGCGAAATCGCGGACTCTCAAACACTCGCGAAATCACGGACTTGTGAACACTCCCGAAATCGCGGACTCGCAAACACTCGCGAAATCGCGGACTCGTGAACACTCGCGGACTCGCGGACTCGCGAACACCCGCGAAATCGCGGACTCGCAAACACTCGCGAAATCGCGGACTCGTGAACACCCGCGAAATCGCGGACTCGCAAACACTCGCGAAATCGCGGACTCGTGAACACTCGCGGACTCGCAAACACTCGCGAAATCGCGGACTCGCGAACACCCGCGAAATCGCGGACTCGCAAACACTCGCGAAATCGCGGACTCGCAAACACTCGCGAAATCGCGGACTCGCGAACACCCGCGAAATCGCGGACTCGCAAACACTCGCGAAATCGCGGACTCGCGAACACTCGCGAAATCGCGGACTCTCGAACACTCGCGAACACCCGCGAAATCGCGGACTCGCGAACACCCGCGAAATCGCGGACTTCGCAAACACTCGCGAAATCGCGGACTCGTGAACACCCGCGAAATCGCGGACTCGCAAACACTCGCGAAATCGCGGACTCGTGAACACTCGCGGACTCGCAAACACTCGCGAAATCGCGGACTCGCGAACACCCGCGAAATCGCGGACTCGCAAAAACACTCGCGAAATCGCGGACTCGCAAACACTCGCGAAATCGCGGACTCGCGAACACCCGCGAAATCGCGGACTCGCAAACACTCGCGAAATCGCGGACTCGCGAACACTCGCGAAATCGCGGACTCTCGAACACTCGCGAACACCCGCGAAATCGCGGACTCGCAAACACTCGCGAAATCGCGGACTCGCAAACACTCGCGAAATCGCGGACTCGCGTACTCGCGCAAACTCGCGAAATCGCGGACTCGCAAACACCCGCGAAATCGCGGACTCGCGAACACTCGCGAAATCACGGACTCGCAAACACTCGCGAAATCGCGGACTCGCGAACACCCGCGAAATCGCGGACTCGCAAACACTCGCGAAATCGCGGACTCGCGAACACCCGCCAAATCGCGTACTCGCAATCACTCGCGAAATCGCGGACTCGCGTACTCGCAAACACTCGCGAAATCGCGGACTCGCGAACACTCGCGAAATCGCGGACTCGCGAACACTCGCGAAATCACGGACTCGCGAACACTCGCGAAATCGCGGACTCGCAAACACTCGCGAAATCGCGGACTCGCGAACACTCGCAAAATCGCGGACTCGCAAACACTCGCGAAATCACGGACTTGTGAACACTCGCGAAATCGCGGACTCGTGAACACTCGCGGACTCGCGAACACTCGCGAAATCGCGGACTCGCGAACACTCGCGAAATCGCGGACTCTCAAACACTCGCGAAATCACGGACTTGTGAACACTCGCGAAATCGCGGACTGGCAAACACTCGCGAAATCGCGGACTCGCGAACACCCGCGAAATCGCGGACTCGCAAACACTCGCGAAATCGCGGACTCGTGAACACTCGCGGACTCGCAAACACTCGCGAAATCGCGGACTCGCGAACACTCGCGAAATCGCGGACTCGCGAACACTCGCAAAATCGCGGACTCGCGAACACTCGCGAAATCGCGGACTCGCAAACACTCGCGAAATCGCGGACTCGCGAACACTCGCGAAATCGCTGAATCTCGAACACTCGCGAACACCCGCGAAATCGCGGACTCGCAAACACTCGCGAAATCGCGGACTCGCAAACACTCGCGAAATCGCGGACTCGCGAACACTCGCGAAATCGCGGACTCGCGAAATCGCGGACTCGCAAACACTCGCGAAATCGCGGACTCGCAAACACTCGCGAAATTGTGGACTCGCGAAATCGCGGACTCGCGAACACTCGCGAAATCGCGGACTCGCGAAATCGCGGACTCGCAAACACTCGCGAAATCGCGGACTCGCAAACACTCGCGAAATCGCGGACTCGCAAACACTCGCGAAATCGCGGACTCGCGAACACCCGCGAAATCGCGGACTCGCAAACACTCGCGGAATCGCGGTCTCGCGAACACCCGCCAAATCGCGTACTCGCAATCACTCGCGAAATCGCGGACTCGCGTACTCGCGAACACCCGCGAAATCGCGGACTCGCAAACACTCGCGAAATCGCGGACTCGGGAACACCCGCCAAATCGCGTACTCGCAATCACTCGCGAAATCGCGGACTCGCGTACTCGCAAACACTCGCGAAATCGCGGACTCGCGAACACTCGCGAAATCGCGGACTCGCGAACACTCGCGAAATCACGGACTCGCGAACACTCGCGAAATCGCGGACTCGCAAACACTCGCGGAATCGCGGACTCGCGAACACTCGCAAAATCGCGGACTCGCAAACACTCGCGAAATCACGGACTTGTGAACACTCGCGAAATCGCGGACTCGTGAACACTCGCGGACTCGCGAACACTCGCGAAATCGCGGACTCGCGAACACTCGCGAAATCGCGGACTCTCAAACACTCGCGAAATCACGGACTTGTGAACACTCGCGAAATCGCGGACTGGCAAACACTCGCGAAATCGCGGACTCGCGAACACTCGCGAAATCGCGGACTCGCAAACACTCGCGAAATCGCGGACTCGCGAACACCCGCGAAATCGCGGACTCGCAAACACTCGCGAAATCGCGGAATCGCAAACACTCGCGAAATCGCGGACTCGCGAACACTCGCAAAATCGCGGACTCGCGAACACTCGCGAAATCGCGGACTCGCAAACACTCGCGAAATCGCGGACTCGCGAACACTGGCGAAATCGCTGAATCTCGAACACTCGCGAACACCCGCGAAATCGCGGACTCGCAAACACTCGCGAAATCGCGGACTCGCAAACACTCGCGAAATCGCGGACTCGCGAACACTCGCGAAATCGCGGACTCGCGAAATCGCGGACTCGCAAACACTCGCGAAATCGCGGACTCGCAAACACTCGCGAAATTGCGGACTCGCGAAATCGCGGACTCGCGAACACTCGCGAAATCGCGGACTCGCGAAATCGCGGACTCGCAAACACTCGCGAAATCGCGGACTCGCAAACACTCGCGAAATCGCGGACTCGCAAACACTCGCGAAATCGCGGACTCGCGAACACCCGCGAAATCGCGGACTCGCAAACACTCGCGGAATCGCGGTCTCGCGAACACCCGCCAAATCGCGTACTCGCAATCACTCGCGAAATCGCGGACTCGCGTACTCGCGAACACCCGCGAAATCGCGGACTCGCAAACACTCGCGAAATCGCGGACTCGGGAACACCCGCCAAATCGCATACTCGCAATCACTCGCGAAATCGCGGACTCGCGTACTCGCAAACACTCGCGAAATCGCGGACTCGCGAACACTCGCGAAATCGCGGACTCGCGAACACTCGCGAAATCGCGGACTCGCGAACACTCGCGAAATCACGGACTCGCGAACACTCGCGAAATCGCGGACTCGCAAACACTCGCGAAATCGCGGACTCGCGAACACTCGCAAAATCGCGGACTCGCAAACACTCGCGAAATCACGGACTTGTGAACACTCGCGAAATCGCGGACTCGTGAACACTCGCGGACTCGCGAACACTCGCGAAATCGCGGACTCGCGAACACTCGCGAAATCGCGGACTCTCAAACACTCGCGAAATCACGGACTTGTGAACACTCGCGAAATCGCGGACTGGCAAACACTCGCGAAATCGCGGACTCGCGAACACCCGCGAAATCGCGGACTCGCAAACACTCGCGAAATCGCGGACTCGTGAACACTCGCGGACTCGCAAACACTCGCGAAATCGCGGACTCGCGAACACTCGCGAAATCGCGGACTCGCGAACACTCGCAAAATCGCGGACTCGCGAACACTCGCGAAATCGCGGACTCGCAAACACTCGCGAAATCGCGGACTCGCGAACACTCGCGAAATCGCTGAATCTCGAACACTCGCGAAATCGCGGACTCGCAAACACTCGCGAAATCGCGGACTCGCGAACACCCGCGAAATCGCGGACTCGCAAACACTCGCGAAATCGCGGAATCGCAAACACTCGCGAAATCGCGGACTCGCGAACACTCGCAAAATCGCGGACTCGCGAACACTCGCGAAATCGCGGACTCGCGAACACTCGCAAAATCGCGGACTCGCGAACACTCGCGAAATCGCGGACTCGCAAACACTCGCGAAATCGCGGACTCGCAAACACTCGCGAAATCGCGGACTCGCGAACACTCGCAAAATCGCGGACTCGCGAACACTCGCGAAATCGCGGACTCGCGAACACTCGCAAAATCGCGGACTCGCGAACACTCGCGAAATCGCGGACTCGCAAACACTCGCGAAATCGCGGACTCGCGAACACTCGCGAAATCGCTGAATCTCGAACACTCGCGAACACCCGCGAAATCGCGGACTCGCAAACACTCGCGAAATCGCGGACTCGCAAACACTCGCGAAATCGCGGACTCGCGAACACTCGCGAAATCGCGGACTCGCGAAATCGCGGACTCGCAAACACTCGCGAAATCGCGGACTCGCAAACACTCGCGAAATTGCGGACTCGCGAAATCGCGGACTCGCGAACACTCGCGAAATCGCGGACTCGCGAAATCGCGGACTCGCAAACACTCGCGAAATCGCGGACTCGCAAACACTCGCGAAATCGCGGACTCGCAAACACTCGCGAAATCGCGGACTCGCGAACACCCGCGAAATCGCGGACTCGCAAACACTCGCGGAATCGCGGTCTCGCGAACACCCGCCAAATCGCGTACTCGCAATCACTCGCGAAATCGCGGACTCGCGTACTCGCGAACACCCGCGAAATCGCGGACTCGCAAACACTCGCGAAATCGCGGACTCGGGAACACCCGCCAAATCGCGTACTCGCAATCACTCGCGAAATCGCGGACTCGCGTACTCGCAAACACTCGCGAAATCGCGGACTCGCGAACACTCGCGAAATCGCGGACTCGCGAACACTCGCGAAATCACGGACTCGCGAACACTCGCGAAATCGCGGACTCGCAAACACTCGCGGAATCGCGGACTCGCGAACACTCGCAAAATCGCGGACTCGCAAACACTCGCGAAATCACGGACTTGTGAACACTCGCGAAATCGCGGACTCGTGAACACTCGCGGACTCGCGAACACTCGCGAAATCGCGGACTCGCGAACACTCGCGAAATCGCGGACTCTCAAACACTCGCGAAATCACGGACTTGTGAACACTCGCGAAATCGCGGACTGGCAAACACTCGCGAAATCGCGGACTCGCGAACACTCGCGAAATCGCGGACTCGCAAACACTCGCGAAATCGCGGACTCGCGAACACCCGCGAAATCGCGGACTCGCAAACACTCGCGAAATCGCGGAATCGCAAACACTCGCGAAATCGCGGACTCGCGAACACCCGCCAAATCGCGGACTCGCGAACACTCGCGAAATCGCGGACTCGCGAAAGCTCGCGAAATCGCGGACTCGCGTACTCGCAATCACTCGCGAAATCGCGGACTCGCGACCACCCGCGAAATCGCGGACTCGCGAACACTCGCGAAATCGCGGACTCGCAAACACTCGCGAAATCGCGGACTCGCGAACACTCGCGAAATCGCGGACTCGCGAAAACTCGCGAAATCGCGGACTCTCAAACACTCGCGAAATCACGGACTTGTGAACACTCGCGAAATCGCGGACTCGCAAACACTCGCGAAATCGCGGACTCGTGAACACTCGCGGACTCGCGTACTCGCGAACACCCGCGAAATCGCGGACTCGCAAACACTCGCGAAATCGCGGACTCGTGAACACCCGCGAAATCGCGGACTCGCAAACACTCGCGAAATCGCGGACTCGTGAACACTCGCGGACTCGCAAACACTCGCGAAATCGCGGACTCGCAAACACTCGCGAAATCGCGGACTCGCGAACACCCGCGAAATCGCGGACTCGGAAACACTCGCGAAATCGCGGACTCGTGAACACTCGCGGACTCGCAAACACTCGCGAAATCGCGGACTCGCAAACACTCGCGAAATCGCGGACTCGCGAACACCCGCGAAATCGCGGACTCTCGAACACTCGCGAACACCCGCGAAATCGCGGACTCGCAAACACTCGCGAAATCGCGGACTCGCAAACACTCGCGAAATCGCGGACTCGCGTACTCGCGCAAACTCGCGGACTCGCGAACACCCGCGAAATCGCGGACTCGCAAACACTCACGAAATCGCGCACTCGTGAACACTCCCGAAATCGCGGACTCGCGAACACTCGCGAAATCGCGGACTCGCGTACTCGCAATCACTCGCGAAATCGCGGACTCGCGAACACTCGCGAAATCGCGGACTTGCAAACACTCGCGAAATCGCGGACCCGCGAACACTCGCAAAATCGCGGACTCGCAAACCCTCGCGAAATCACGGACTTGTGAACACTCGCGAAATCGCGGACTGGCAAACACTCGCGAAATCGCGGACTCTCAAACACTCGCGAAATCACGGACTTGTGAACACTCGCGAAATCGCGGACTCGCAAACACTCGCGAAATCGCGGACTCGCGAACACCCGCGAAATCGCGGACTCGCAAACACTCCCGAAATCGCGGACTCGTGAACACTCGCGGACTCGCAAACACTCGCGAAATCGCGGACTCGCGAACACCCGCCAAATCGCGGACTCGCGAACACTCGCGAAATCGCGGACTCGCGAAAGCTCGCGAAATCGCGGACTCGCGTACTCGCAATCACTCGCGAAATCGCGGACTCGCGAACACCCGCGACATCGCGGACTCGCAAACACTCGCGAAATCGCGGACTCGCAAACACTAGCGAAATCGCGGACTCGCGAACACTCGCGAAATCGCGGACTCGCGAACACTCGCGAAATCGCGGACTCTCAAACACTCGCGAAATCACGGACTTGTGAACACTCCCGAAATCGCGGACTCGCGAACACTCGCGAAATCGCGGACTCGTGAACACTCGCGGACTCGCGGACTCGCGAACACCCGCGAAATCGCGGACTCGCAAACACTCGCGAAATCGCGGACTCGTGAACACCCGCGAAATCGCGGACTCGCAAACACTCGCGAAATCGCGGACTCGTGAACACTCGCGGACTCGCAAACACTCGCGAAATCGCGGACTCGCGAACACCCGCGAAATCGCGGACTCGCAAACACTCGCGAAATCGCGGACTCGCAAACACTCGCGAAATCGCGGACTCGCGAACACCCGCGAAATCGCGGACTCGCAAACACTCGCGAAATCGCGGACTCGCAAACACTCGCGAAATCGCGGACTCGCGAACACTCGCGAAATCGCGGACTCTCGAACACTCGCGAACACCCGCGAAATCGCGGACTCGCGAACACCCGCGAAATCGCGGACTTCGCAAACACTCGCGAAATCGCGGACTCGTGAACACCCGCGAAATCGCGGACTCGCAAACACTCGCGAAATCGCGGACTCGTGAACACTCGCGGACTCGCAAACACTCGCGAAATCGCGGACTCGCGAACACCCGCGAAATCGCGGACTCGCAAAAACACTCGCGAAATCGCGGACTCGCAAACACTCGCGAAATCGCGGACTCGCGAACACCCGCGAAATCGCGGACTCGCAAACACTCGCGAAATCGCGGACTCGCGAACACTCGCGAAATCGCGGACTCTCGAACACTCGCGAACACCCGCGAAATCGCGGACTCGCGAACACCCGCGAAATCGCGGACTTCGCAAACACTCGCGAAATCGCGGACTCGTGAACACCCGCGAAATCGCGGACTCGCAAACACTCGCGAAATCGCGGACTCGTGAACACTCGCGGACTCGCAAACACTCGCGAAATCGCGGACTCGCGAACACCCGCGAAATCGCGGACTCGCAAAAACACTCGCGAAATCGCGGACTCGCAAACACTCGCGAAATCGCGGACTCGCGAACACCCGCGAAATCGCGGACTCGCAAACACTCGCGAAATCGCGGACTCGCGAACACTCGCGAAATCGCGGACTCTCGAACACTCGCGAACACCCGCGAAATCGCGGACTCGCAAACACTCGCGAAATCGCGGACTCGCAAACACTCGCGAAATCGCGGACTCGCGTACTCGCGCAAACTCGCGAAATCGCGGACTCGCAAACACCCGCGAAATCGCGGACTCGCGAACACTCGCGAAATCACGGACTCGCAAACACTCGCGAAATCGCGGACTCGCGAACACCCGCGAAATCGCGGACTCGCAAACACTCGCGAAATCGCGGACTCGCGAACACCCGCCAAATCGCGTACTCGCAATCACTCGCGAAATCGCGGACTCGCGTACTCGCAAACACTCGCGAAATCGCGAACACTCGCGAAATCGCGGACTCGCGAACACTCGCGAAATCACGGACTCGCGAACACTCGCGAAATCGCGGACTCGCAAACACTCGCGAAATCGCGGACTCGCGAACACTCGCAAAATCGCGGACTCGCAAACACTCGCGAAATCACGGACTTGTGAACACTCGCGAAATCGCGGACTCGTGAACACTCGCGGACTCGCGAACACTCGCGAAATCGCGGACTCGCGAACACTCGCGAAATCGCGGACTCTCAAACACTCGCGAAATCACGGACTTGTGAACACTCGCGAAATCGCGGACTGGCAAACACTCGCGAAATCGCGGACTCGCGAACACCCGCGAAATCGCGGACTCGCAAACACTCGCGAAATCGCGGACTCGTGAACACTCGCGGACTCGCAAACACTCGCGAAATCGCGGACTCGCGAACACTCGCGAAATCGCGGACTCGCGAACACTCGCAAAATCGCGGACTCGCGAACACTCGCGAAATCGCGGACTCGCAAACACTCGCGAAATCGCGGACTCGCGAACACTCGCGAAATCGCTGAATCTCGAACACTCGCGAACACCCGCGAAATCGCGGACTCGCAAACACTCGCGAAATCGCGGACTCGCAAACACTCGCGAAATCGCGGACTCGCGAACACTCGCGAAATCGCGGACTCGCGAAATCGCGGACTCGCAAACACTCGCGAAATCGCGGACTCGCAAACACTCGCGAAATTGCGGACTCGCGAAATCGCGGACTCGCGAACACTCGCGAAATCGCGGACTCGCGAAATCGCGGACTCGCAAACACTCGCGAAATCGCGGACTCGCAAACACTCGCGAAATCGCGGACTCGCAAACACTCGCGAAATCGCGGACTCGCGAACACCCGCGAAATCGCGGACTCGCAAACACTCGCGGAATCGCGGTCTCGCGAACACCCGCCAAATCGCGTACTCGCAATCACTCGCGAAATCGCGGACTCGCGTACTCGCGAACACCCGCGAAATCGCGGACTCGCAAACACTCGCGAAATCGCGGACTCGGGAACACCCGCCAAATCGCGTACTCGCAATCACTCGCGAAATCGCGGACTCGCGTACTCGCAAACACTCGCGAAATCGCGGACTCGCGAACACTCGCGAAATCGCGGACTCGCGAACACTCGCGAAATCACGGACTCGCGAACACTCGCGAAATCGCGGACTCGCAAACACTCGCGGAATCGCGGACTCGCGAACACTCGCAAAATCGCGGACTCGCAAACACTCGCGAAATCACGGACTTGTGAACACTCGCGAAATCGCGGACTCGTGAACACTCGCGGACTCGCGAACACTCGCGAAATCGCGGACTCGCGAACACTCGCGAAATCGCGGACTCTCAAACACTCGCGAACACCCGCGAAATCGCGGACTCGCAAACACTCGCGAAATCGCGGACTCGCAAACACTCGCGAAATCGCGGACTCGCGAACACTCGCGAAATCGCGGACTCGCGAAATCGCGGACTCGCAAACACTCGCGAAATCGCGGACTCGCAAACACTCGCGAAATTGCGGACTCGCGAAATCGCGGACTCGCGAACATTCGCGAAATCGCGGACTCGCGAAATCGCGGACTCGCAAACACTCGCGAAATCGCGGACTCGCAAACACTCGCGAAATCGCGGACTAGCAAACACTCGCGAAATCGCGGACTCGCGAACACCCGCGAAATCGCGGACTCGCAAACACTCGCGGAATCGCGGTCTCGCGAACACCCGCCAAATCGCGTACTCGCAATCACTCGCGAAATCGCGGACTCGCGTACTCGCAAACACTCGCGAAATCGCGGACTCGCGAACACTCGCGAAATCGCGGACTCGCGAACACTCGCGAAATCGCGGACTCGCAAACACTCGCGGAATCGCGGACTCGCGAACACTCGCAAAATCGCGGACTCGCAAACACTCGCGAAATCACGGACTTGTGAACACTCGCGAAATCGCGGACTCGTGAACACTCGCGGACTCGCGAACACTCGCGAAATCGCGGACTCGCGAACACTCGCGAAATCGCGGACTCTCAAACACTCGCGAAATCACGGACTTGTGAACACTCGCGAAATCGCGGACTGGCAAACACTCGCGAAATCGCGGACTCGCGAACACTCGCGAAATCGCGGACTCGCAAACACTCGCGAAATCGCGGACTCGCGAACACCCGCGAAATCGCGGACTCGCAAACACTCGCGAAATCGCGGAATCGCAAACACTCGCGAAATCGCGGACTCGCGAACACTCGCGAAATCGCTGAATCTCGAACACTCGCGAAATCACGGACTTGTGAACACTCGCGAAATCGCGGACTGGCAAACACTCGCGAAATCGCGGACTCGCGAACACTCGCGAAATCGCGGACTCGCAAACACTCGCGAAATCGCGGACTCGCGAACACTCGCGAAATCGCGGACTCGCAAACACTCGCGAAATCGCGGACTCGCGAACACCCGCGAAATCGCGGACTCGCAAACACTCGCGAAATCGCGGAATCGCAAACACTCGCGAAATCGCGGACTCGCGAACACCCGCCAAATCGCGGACTCGCGAACACTCGCGAAATCGCGGACTCGCGAAAGCTCGCGAAATCGCGGACTCGCGTACTCGCAATCACTCGCGAAATCGCGGACTCGCGACCACCCGCGAAATCGCGGACTCGCGAACACTCGCGAAATCGCGGACTCGCAAACACTCGCGAAATCGCGGACTCGCGAACACTCGCGGAATCGCGGACTCGCGAACACTCGCAAAATCGCGGACTCGCAAACACTCGCGAAATCACGGACTTGTGAACACTCGCGAAATCGCGGACTCGTGAACACTCGCGGACTCGCGAACACTCGCGAAATCGCGGACTCGCGAACACTCGCGAAATCGCGGACTCTCAAACACTCGCGAAATCACGGACTTGTGAACACTCGCGAAATCGCGGACTGGCAAACACTCGCGAAATCGCGGACTCGCGAACACTCGCGAAATCGCGGACTCGCAAACACTCGCGAAATCGCGGACTCGCGAACACCCGCGAAATCGCGGACTCGCAAACACTCGCGAAATCGCGGAATCGCAAACACTCGCGAAATCGCGGACTCGCGAACACTCGCGAAATCGCTGAATCTCGAACACTCGCGAAATCACGGACTTGTGAACACTCGCGAAATCGCGGACTGGCAAACACTCGCGAAATCGCGGACTCGCGAACACTCGCGAAATCGCGGACTCGCAAACACTCGCGAAATCGCGGACTCGCGAACACTCGCGAAATCGCGGACTCGCAAACACTCGCGAAATCGCGGACTCGCGAACACCCGCGAAATCGCGGACTCGCAAACACTCGCGAAATCGCGGAATCGCAAACACTCGCGAAATCGCGGACTCGCGAACACCCGCCAAATCGCGGACTCGCGAACACTCGCGAAATCGCGGACTCGCGAAAGCTCGCGAAATCGCGGACTCGCGTACTCGCAATCACTCGCGAAATCGCGGACTCGCGACCACCCGCGAAATCGCGGACTCGCGAACACTCGCGAAATCGCGGACTCGCAAACACTCGCGAAATCGCGGACTCGCGAACACTCGCGAAATCGCGGACTCGCGAAAACTCGCGAAATCGCGGACTCTCAAACACTCGCGAAATCACGGACTTGTGAACACTCGCGAAATCGCGGACTCGCAAACACTCGCGAAATCGCGGACTCGTGAACACTCGCGGACTCGCGTACTCGCGAACACCCGCGAAATCGCGGACTCGCAAACACTCGCGAAATCACGGACTTGTGAACACTCGCGAAATCGCGGACTCGTGAACACTCGCGGACTCGCGAACACTCGCGAAATCGCGGACTCGCGAACACTCGCGAAATCGCGGACTCTCAAACACTCGCGAAATCACGGACTTGTGAACACTCGCGAAATCGCGGACTGGCAAACACTCGCGAAATCGCGGACTCGCGAACACTCGCGAAATCGCGGACTCGCAAACACTCGCGAAATCGCGGACTCGCGAACACCCGCGAAATCGCGGACTCGCAAACACTCGCGAAATCGCGGAATCGCAAACACTCGCGAAATCGCGGACTCGCGAACACTCGCGAAATCGCTGAATCTCGAACACTCGCGAAATCACGGACTTGTGAACACTCGCGAAATCGCGGACTGGCAAACACTCGCGAAATCGCGGACTCGCGAACACTCGCGAAATCGCGGACTCGCAAACACTCACGAAATCGCGCACTCGTGAACACTCCCGAAATCGCGGACTCGCGAACACTCGCGAAATCGCGGACTCGCGTACTCGCAATCACTCGCGAAATCGCGGACTCGCGAACACTCGCGAAATCGCGGACTTGCAAACACTCGCGAAATCGCGGACCCGCGAACACTCGCAAAATCGCGGACTCGCAAACCCTCGCGAAATCACGGACTTGTGAACACTCGCGAAATCGCGGACTGGCAAACACTCGCGAAATCGCGGACTCTCAAACACTCGCGAAATCACGGACTTGTGAACACTCGCGAAATCGCGGACTCGCAAACACTCGCGAAATCGCGGACTCGCGAACACCCGCGAAATCGCGGAGTCGCAAACACTCCCGAAATCGCGGACTCGCGAACACCCGCCAAATCGCGGACTCGCGAACACTCGCGAAATCGCGGACTCGCGAAAGCTCGCGAAATCGCGGACTCGCGTACTCGCAATCACTCGCGAAATCGCGGACTCGCGAACACCCGCGACATCGCGGACTCGCAAACACTCGCGAAATCGCGGACTCGCAAACACTCGCGAAATCGCGGACTCGCGAACACTCGCGAAATCGCGGACTCGCGAACACTCGCGAAATCGCGGACTCTCAAACACTCGCGAAATCACGGACTTGTGAACACTCCCGAAATCGCGGACTCGCAAACACTCGCGAAATCGCGGACTCGTGAACACTCGCGGACTCGCGGACTCGCGAACACCCGCGAAATCGCGGACTCGCAAACACTCGCGAAATCGCGGACTCGCAAACACTCGCGAAATCGCGGACTCGTGAACACCCGCGAAATCGCGGACTCGCAAACACTCGCGAAATCGCGGACTCGTGAACACTCGCGGACTCGCAAACACTCGCGAAATCGCGGACTCGCGAACACCCGCGAAATCGCGGACTCGCAAACACTCGCGAAATCGCGGACTCGCGAACACTCGCGAAATCGCGGACTCTCGAACACTCGCGAACACCCGCGAAATCGCGGACTCGCAAACACTCGCGAAATCGCGGACTCGCAAACACTCGCGAAATCGCGGACTCGCGTACTCGCGCAAACTCGCGAAATCGCGGACTCGCGAACACCCGCGAAATCGCGGACTCGCAAACACTCACGAAATCGCGCACTCGCGAACACTCGCGAAATTGCGGACTCGCAAACACTCGCGAACACCAGCGAAATCGCGGACTCGCAAACACTCGCGAAATCGCGGACTCGCGTACTCGCAATCACTCGCGAAATCGCGGACTCGCGAACACTCGCGAAATCGCGGACTTGCAAACACTCGCGAAATCGCGGACCCGCGAACACTCGCAAAATCGCGGACTCGCAAACCCTCGCGAAATCACGGACTTGTGAACACTCGCGAAATCGCGGACTGGCAAACACTCGCGAAATCGCGGACTCTCAAACACTCGCGAAATCACGGACTTGTGAACACTCGCGAAATCGCGGACTGGCAAACACTCGCGAAATCGCGGACTCGCGAACACCCGCGAAATCGCGGACTCGCAAACACTCCCGAAATCGCGGACTCGTGAACACTCGCGGACTCGCAAACACTCGCGAAATCGCGGACTCGCGAACACCCGCCAAATCGCGGACTCGCGAACACTCGCGAAATCGCGGACTCGCGAAAGCTCGCGAAATCGCGGACTCGCGTACTCGCAATCACTCGCGAAATCGTGGACTCGCGAACACCCGCGAAATCGCGGACTCGCGAACACTCGCGAAATCGCGAACTCGCAAACACTCGCGAAATCGCGGACTCGCGAACACTCGCGAAATCGCGGACTCGTGAACACTCGCGGACTCGCAAACACTCGCGAAATCGCGGACTCGCGAACACCCGCGAAATCGCGGACTCGCAAACACTCGCGAAATCGCGGACTCGCGAACACTCGCGAAATCGCGGACTCTCGAACACTCGCGAACACCCGCGAAATCGCGGACTCGCAAACACTCGCGAAATCGCGGACTCGCAAACACTCGCGAAATCGCGGACTCGCGTACTCGCGCAAACTCGCGAAATCGCGGACTCGCGAACACCCGCGAAATCGCGGACTCGCAAACACTCACGAAATCGCGCACTCGCGAACACTCGCGAAATTGCGGACTCGCAAACACTCGCGAAATCGCGGACTCGCGAACACTCGCAAAATCGCGGACTCGCAAACACTCGCGAAATCACGGACTTGTGAACACTCGCGAAATCGCGGACTCGTGAACACTCGCGGACTCGCGAACACTCGCGAAATCGCGGACTCGCGAACACTCGCGAAATCGCGGACTCGCGAACACTCGTGAAATCGCGGACCCGCGAACACTCGCAAAATCGCGGACTCGCAAACCCTCGCGAAATCACGGACTTGTGAACACTCGCGAAATCGGGGACTGGCAAACACTCGCGAAATCGCGGACTCTCAAACACTCGCGAAATCACGGACTCGTGAACACTCGCGGACTCGCAAACACTCGCGAAATCGCGGACTCGCAAACACTCGCGAAATCGCGGACTCGCGAACACCCGCGAAATCGCGGACTCTCGAACACTCGCGAACACCAGCGAAATCGCGGACTCGCAAACACTCGCGAAATCGCGGACTCGCGTACTCGCAATCACTCGCGAAATCGCGGACTCGCGAACACTCGCGAAATCGCGGACTTGCAAACACTCGCGAAATCGCGGACCCGCGAACACTCGCAAAATCGCGGACTCGCAAACCCTCGCGAAATCACGGACTTGTGAACACTCGCGAAATCGCGGACTGGCAAACACTCGCGAAATCGCGGACTCTCAAACACTCGCGAAATCACGGACTTGTGAACACTCGCGAAATCGCGGACTGGCAAACACTCGCGAAATCGCGGACTCGCGAACACCCGCGAAATCGCGGACTCGCAAACACTCCCGAAATCGCGGACTCGTGAACACTCGCGGACTCGCAAACACTCGCGAAATCGCGGACTCGCGAACACCCGCCAAATCGCGGACTCGCGAACACTCGCGAAATCGCGGACTCGCGAAAGCTCGCGAAATCGCGGACTCGCGTACTCGCAATCACTCGCGAAATCGCGGACTCGCGAACACCCGCGAAATCGCGGACTCGCGAACACTCGCGAAATCGCGAACTCGCAAACACTCGCGAAATCGCGGACTCGCGAACACTCGCGAAATCGCGGACTCGCGAACACTCGCGAAATCGCGGACTCTCAAACACTCGCGAAATCACGGACTTGTGAACACTCGCGAAATCGCGGACTCGCAAACACTCGCGAAATCGCGGACTCGTGAACACTCGCGGACTCGCGTACTCGCGAACACCCGCGAAATCGCGGACTCGCAAACACTCGCGAAATCGCGGACTCGTGAACACCCGCGAAATCGCGGACTCGCAAACACTCGCGAAATCGCGGACTCGTGAACACTCGCGGACTCGCAAACACTCGCGAAATCGCGGACTCGCAAACACTCGCGAAATCGCGGACTCGCGAACACCCGCGAAATCGCGGACTCGCAAACACTCGCGAAATCAAGGACTCGTGAACACTCGCGGACTCGCAAACACTCGCGAAATCGCGGACTCGCAAACACTCGCGAAATCGCGGACTCGCGAACACCCGCGAAATCGCGGACTCTCGAACACTCGCGAACACCCGCGAAATCGCGGACTCGCAAACACTCGCGAAATCGCGGACTCGCAAACACTCGCGAAATCGCGGACTCGCGTACTCGCGCAAACTCGCGAAATCGCGGACTCGCGAACACCCGCGAAATCGCGGACTCGCAAACACTCACGAAATCGCGCACTCGTGAACACTCCCGAAATCGCGGAATCGCGAACACTCGCGAAATCGCGGACTCGCGTACTCGCAATCACTCGCGAAATCGCGGACTCGCGAACACTCGCGAAATCGCGGACTTGCAAACACTCGCGAAATCGCGGACCCGCGAACACTCGCAAAATCGCGGACTCGCAAACCCTCGCGAAATCACGGACTTGTGAACACTCGCGAAATCGCGGACTGGCAAACACTCGCGAAATCGCGGACTCTCAAACACTCGCGAAATCACGGACTTGTGAACACTCGCGAAATCGCGGACTGGCAAACACTCGCGAAATCGCGGACTCGCGAACACCCGCGAAATCGCGGACTCGCAAACACTCCCGAAATCGCGGACTCGTGAACACTCGCGGACTCGCAAACACTCGCGAAATCGCGGACTCGCGAACACCCGCCAAATCGCGGACTCGCGAACACTCGCGAAATCGCGGACTCGCGAAAGCTCGCGAAATTGCGGACTCGCGTACTCGCAATCACTCGCGAAATCGCGGACTCGCGAACACCCGCGACATCGCGGACTCGCAAACACTCGCGAAATCGCGGACTCGCAAACACTCGCGAAATCGCGGACTCGCGAACACTCGCGAAATCGCGGACTCGCGAACACTCGCGAAATCGCGGACTCTCAAACACTCGCGAAATCACGGACTTGTGAACACTCCCGAAATCGCGGACTCGCAAACACTCGCGAAATCGCGGACTCGTGAACACTCGCGGACTCGCGAACACCCGCGAAATCGCGGACTCGCAAACACTCGCGAAATCGCGGACTCGTGAACACTCGCGGACTCGCAAACACTCGCGAAATCGCGGACTCGCGAACACCCGCGAAATCGCGGACTCGCAAACACTCGCGAAATCGCGGACTCGCAAACACTCGCGAAATCGCGGACTCGCGAACACCCGCGAAATCGCGGACTCGCAAACACTCGCGAAATCGCGGACTCGCGAACACTCGCGAAATCGCGGACTCTCGAACACTCGCGAACACCCGCGAAATCGCGGACTCGCAAACACTCGCGAAATCGCGGACTCGCAAACACTCGCGAAATCGCGGACTCGCGTACTCGCGCAAACTCGCGAAATCGCGGACTCGCGAACACCCGCGAAATCGCGGACTCGCAAACACTCACGAAATCGCGCACTCGCGAACACTCGCGAAATTGCGGACTCGCGAAATCGCGGACTCGTGAACACTCGCGGACTCGCGGACTCGCGAACACCCGCGAAATCGCGGACTCGAAAACACTCGCGAAATCGCGGACTCGTGAACACCCGCGAAATCGCGGACTCGCGAACACTCGCGAAATCGCGGACTCTCGAACACTCGCGAACACCCGCGAAATCGCGGACTCGCAAACACTCGCGAAATCGCGGACTCGCGTACTCGCGCAAACTCGCGAAATCGCGGACTCGCGAACACCCGCGAAATCGCGGACTCGCAAACACTCACGAAATCGCGCACTCGCGAACACTCGCGAAATCGCGGACTCGCGAACACTCGCGAAATCGCGGACTCGCGAACACTCGCGAAATCGCGGACTCGCGAACACTAGCGAAATCACGGACTCGCCAACACTCGCGAAATCACGGACTCGCAAACACTCGCGAAATCGCGGACTCGCGAACACCCGCGAAATCGCGGACTCGCAAACACTCGCGAAATCGCGGACTCGCGAACACCCGCCAAATCGCGTACTCGCAATCACTCGCGAAATCGCGGACTCGCGTACTCGCAAACACTCGCGAAATCGCGGACTCGCGAACACTCGCGAAATCGCGGACTCGCGAACACTCGCGAAATCACGGACTCGCGAACACTCGCGAAATCGCGGACTCGCAAACACTCGCGAAATCGCGGACTCGCGAACACTCGCAAAATCGCGTACTCGCAATCACTCGCGAAATCGCGGACTCGCGAACACCCGCGACATCGCGGACTCGCAAACACTCGCGAAATCGCGGACTCGCAAACACTCGCGAAATCGCGGACTCGCGAACACTCGCGAAATCGCGGACTCGCGAACACTCGCGAAATCGCGGACTCTCAAACACTCGCGAAATCACGGACTTGTGAACACTCCCGAAATCGCGGACTCGCAAACACTCGGGAAATCGCGGACTCGTGAACACTCGCGGACTCGCGAACACCCGCGAAATCGCGGACTCGCAAACACTCGCGAAATCGCGGACTCGTGAACACCCGCGAAATCGCGGACTCGCAAACACTCGCGAAATCGCGGACTCGTGAACACTCGCGGACTCGCAAACACTCGCGAAATCGCGGACTCGCGAACACCCGCGAAATCGCGGACTCGCAAACACTCGCGAAATCGCGGACTCGCAAACACTCGCGAAATCGCGGACTCGCGAACACCCGCGAAATCGCGGACTCGCAAACACTCGCGAAATCGCGGACTCGCGAACACTCGCGAAATCGCGGACTCTCGAACACTCGCGAACACCCGCGAAATCGCGGACTCGCAAACACTCGCGAAATCGCGGACTCGCAAACACTCGCGAAATCGCGGACTCGCGTACTCGCGCAAACTCGCGAAATCGCGGACTCGCGAACACCCGCGAAATCGCGGACTCGCAAACACTCACGAAATCGCGCACTCGCGAACACTCGCGAAATTGCGGACTCGCGAAATCGCGGACTCGTGAACACTCGCGGACTCGCGGACTCGCGAACACCCGCGAAATCGCGGACTCGAAAACACTCGCGAAATCGCGGACTCGTGAACACCCGCGAAATCGCGGACTCGCGAACACTCGCGAAATCGCGGACTCTCGAACACTCGCGAACACCCGCGAAATCGCGGACTCGCAAACACTCGCGAAATCGCGGACTCGCGTACTCGCGCAAACTCGCGAAATCGCGGACTCGCGAACACCCGCGAAATCGCGGACTCGCAAACACTCACGAAATCGCGCACTCGCGAACACTCGCGAAATCGCGGACTCGCGAACACTCGCGAAATCGCGGACTCGCGAACACTCGCGAAATCGCGGACTCGCGAACACTAGCGAAATCACGGACTCGCCAACACTCGCGAAATCACGGACTCGCAAACACTCGCGAAATCGCGGACTCGCGAACACCCGCCAAATCGCGGACTCGCAAACACTCGCGAAATCGCGGACTCGCGAACACTCGCGAAATCGCGGACTCGCGAACACTCGCGAAATCACGGACTCGCGAACACTCGCGAAATCGCGGACTCGCAAACACTCGCGAAATCGCGGACTCGCGAACACTCGCAAAATCGCGGACTCGCAAACACTCGCGAAATCACGGACTTGTGAACACTCGCGAAATCGCGGACTCGTGAACACTCGCGGACTCGCGAACACTCGCGAAATCGCGGATTCGCGAACACTCGCGAAATCGCGGACTCTCAAACACTCGCGAAATCACGGACTTGTGAACACTCGCGAAATCGCGGACTGGCAAACACTCGCGAAATCGCGGACTCGCGAACACCCGCGAAATCGCGGACTCGCAAACACTCGCGGACTCGCAAACACTCGTGAACACTCGCGGACTCGCAAACACTCGCGAAATCGCGGACTCGCGAACACTCGCGAAATCGCGGACTCGCGAACACTCGCAAAATCGCGGACTCGCGAACACTCGCGAAATCGCGGACTCGCAAACACTCGCGAAATCGCGGACTCGCGAACACTCGCGAAATCGCTGAATCTCGAACACTCGCGAACACCCGCGAAATCGCGGACTCGCAAACACTCGCGAAATCGCGGACTCGCAAACACTCGCGAAATCGCGGACTCGCGAACACTCGCGAAATCGCGGACTCGCGAAATCGCGGACTCGCAAACACTCGCGAAATCGCGGACTCGCAAACACTCGCGTAATCGCGGACTCGCGTACTCGCAATCACTCGCGAAATCGCGGACTCGCGAACACCCGCGACATCGCGGACTCGCAAACACTCGCGAAATCGCGGACTCGCAAACACTCGCGAAATCGCGGACTCGCGAACACTCGCGAAATCGCGGACTCGCGAACACTCGCGAAATCGCGGACTCTCAAACACTCGCGAAATCACGGACTTGTGAACACTCCCGAAATCGCGGACTCGCGAACACCCGCGAAATCGCGGACTCGCAAACACTCGCGAAATCGCGGACTCGCGAACACCCGCGAAATCGCGGACTCGCGAACACTCGCGAAATCGCGGACTCGCGAACACTCGCGAAATCGCGGACTCGCGAACACTCGCGAAATCGCGGACTCGCGAACACTAGCGAAATCACGGACTCGCCAACACTCGCGAAATCACGGACTCGCAAACACTCGCGAAATCGCGGACTCGCGTACTCGCGCAAACTCGCGAAATCGCGGACTCGCGAACACCCGCGAAATCGCGGACTCGCAAACACTCACGAAATCGCGGACTCGCAAACACTCACGAAATCGCGCACTCGCGAACACTCGCGAAATCGCGGACTCGCGAACACTCGCGAAATCGCGGACTCGCAAACACTCGCGAAATCGCGGACTCGTGAACACTCGCGGACTCGCGAACACCCGCGAAATCGCGGACTCGCAAACACTCGCGAAATCGCGGACTCGTGAACACCCGCGAAATCGCGGACTCGCGAACACTCGCGAAATCGCGGACTCTCGAACACTCGCGAACACCCGCGAAATCGCGGACTCGCAAACACTCGCGAAATCGCGGACTCGCGTACTCGCGCAAACTCGCGAAATCGCGGACTCGCGAACACCCGCGAAATCGCGGACTCGCAAACACTCACGAAATCGCGCACTCGCGAACACTCGCGAAATCGCGGACTCGCAAACACTCGCGAAATCGCGGACTCGCGAACACCCGCGAAATCGCGGACTCGCAAACACTCCCGAAATCGCGGACTCGTGAACACTCGCGGACTCGCAAACACTCGCGAAATCGCGGACTCGCGAACACCCGCCAAATCGCGGACTCGCGAACACTCGCGAAATCGCGGACTCGCGAAAGCTCGCGAAATCGCGGACTCGCGTACTCGCAATCACTCGCGAAATCGCGGACTCGCGAACACCCGCGACATCGCGGACTCGCAAACACTCGCGAAATCGCGGACTCGCAAACACTCGCGAAATCGCGGACTCGCGAACACTCGCGAAATCGCGGACTCGCGAACACTCGCGAAATCGCGGACTCTCAAACACTCGCGAAATCACGGACTTGTGAACACTCCCGAAATCGCGGACTCGCAAACACTCGCGAAATCGCGGACTCGTGAACACTCGCGGACTCGCGGACTCGCGAACACCCGCGAAATCGCGGACTCGCAAACACTCGCAAAATCGCGGACTCGTGAACACCCGCGAAATCGCGGACTCGCAAACACTCGCGAAATCGCGGACTCGTGAACACTCGCGGACTCGCAAACACTCGCGAAATCGCGGACTCGCGAACACCCGCGAAATCGCGGACTCGCAAACACTCGCGAAATCGCGGACTCGCAAACACTCGCGAAATCGCGGACTCGCGAACACCCGCGAAATCGCGGACTCGCAAACACTCGCGAAATCGCGGACTCGCAAACACTCGCGAAATCGCGGAATCGCGTACTCGCGCAAACTCGCGAAATCGCGGACTCGCGAACACCCGCGAAATCGCGGACTCGCAAACACTCACGAAATCGCGCACTCGCGAACACTCACGAAATCGCGCACTCGCGAACACTCGCGAAATTGCGGACTCGCAAACACTCGCGAAATCGCGGACTCGCGAACACTCGCAAAATCGCGGACTCGCAAACACTCGCGAAATCACGGACTTGTGAACACTCGCGAAATCGCGGACTCGTGAACACTCGCGGACTCGCGAACACTCGCGAAATCGCGGACTCGCGAACACTCGCGAAATCGCGGACTCGTGAACACTCGTGAAATCGCGGACCCGCGAACACTCGCAAAATCGCGGACTCGCAAACCCTCGCGAAATCACGGACTTGTGAACACTCGCGAAATCGCGGACTCGCGAACACCCGCCAAATCGCGTACTCGCAATCACTCGCGAAATCGCGGACTCGTGAACACTCGCGGACTCGCAAACACTCGCGAAATCGCGGACTCGCAAACACTCGCGAAATCGCGGACTCGCGAACACCCGCGAAATCGCGGACTCTCGAACACTCGCGAACACCCGCGAAATCGCGGACTCGCAAACACTCGCGAAATCGCGGACTCGCAAACACTCGCGAAATCGCGGACTCGCGTACTCGCGCAAACTCGCGGACTCGCGAACACCCGCGAAATCGCGGACTCGCAAACACTCACGAAATCGCGCACTCGTGAACACTCCCGAAATCGCGGACTCGCGAACACTCGCGAAATCGCGGACTCGCGTACTCGCAATCACTCGCGAAATCGCGGACTCGCGAACACTCGCGAAATCGCGGACTTGCAAACACTCGCGAAATCGCGGACCCGCGAACACTCGCAAAATCGCGGACTCGCAAACCCTCGCGAAATCACGGACTTGTGAACACTCGCGAAATCGCGGACTGGGAAACACTCGCGAAATCGCGGACTCTCAAACACTCGCGAAATCACGGACTTGTGAACACTCGCGAAATCGCGGACTCGCAAACACTCGCGAAATCGCGGACTCGTGAACACTCGCGGACTCGCAAACACTCGCGAAATCGCGGACTCGCGAACACCCGCCAAATCGCGGACTCGCGAACACTCGCGAAATCGCGGACTCGCGAAAGCTCGCGAAATCGCGGACTCGCGTACTCGCAATCACTCGCGAAATCGCGGACTCGCGAACACCCGCGACATCGCGGACTCGCAAACACTCGCGAAATCGCGGACTCGCAAACACTCGCGAAATCGCGGACTCGCGAACACTCGCGAAATCGCGGACTCGCGAACACTCGCGAAATCGCGGACTCTCAAACACTCGCGAAATCACGGACTTGTGAACACTCCCGAAATCGCGGACTCGCAAACACTCGCGAAATCGCGGACTCGTGAACACTCGCGGACTCGCGGACTCGCGAACACCCGCGAAATCGCGGACTCGCAAACACTCGCGAAATCGCGGACTCGTGAACACCCGCGAAATCGCGGACTCGCAAACACTCGCGAAATCGCGGACTCGTGAACACTCGCGGACTCGCAAACACTCGCGAAATCGCGGACTGGCGAACACCCGCGAAATCGCGGACTCGCAAACACTCGCGAAATCGCGGAATCGCGTACTCGCGCAAACTCGCGAAATCGCGGACTCGCGAACACCCGCGAAATCGCGGACTCGCAAACACTCACGAAATCGCGCACTCGCGAACACTCACGAAATCGCGCACTCGCGAACACTCGCGAAATTGCGGACTCGCAAACACTCGCGAAATCGCGGACTCGCGAACACTCGCAAAATCGCGGACTCGCAAACACTCGCGAAATCACGGACTTGTGAACACTCGCGAAATCGCGGACTCGTGAACACTCGCGGACTCGCGAACACTCGCGAAATCGCGGACTCGCGAACACTCGCGAAATCGCGGACTCGCGAACACTCGTGAAATCGCGGACCCGCGAACACTCGCAAAATCGCGGACTCGCAAACCCTCGCGAAATCACGGACTTGTGAACACTCGCGAAATCGCGGACTGGCAAACACTCGCGAAATCGCGGACTCTCAAACACTCGCGAAATCACGGACTCGTGAACACTCGCGGACTCGCAAACACTCGCGAAATCGCGGACTCGCAAACACTCGCGAAATCGCGGACTCGCGAACACCCGCGAAATCGCGGACTCTCGAACACTCGCGAACACCAGCGAAATCGCGGACTCGCAAACACTCGCGAAATCGCGGACTCGCGTACTCGCAATCACTCGCGAAATCGCGCACTCGCGAACACTCGCGAAATCGCGGACCCGCGAACACTCGCAAAATCGCGGACTCGCAAACCCTCGCGAAATCACGGACTTGTGAACACTCGCGAAATCGCGGACTGGCAAACACTCGCGAAATCGCGGACTCTCAAACACTCGCGAAATCACGGACTTGTGAACACTCGCGAAATCGCGGACTGGCAAACACTCGCGAAATCGCGGACTCGCGAACACCCGCGAAATCGCGGACTCGCAAACACTCCCGAAATCGCGGACTCGTGAACACTCGCGGACTCGCAAACACTCGCGAAATCGCGGACTCGCGAACACCCGCCAAATCGCGGACTCGCGAACACTCGCGAAATCGCGGACTCGCGAAAGCTCGCGAAATCGCGGACTCGCGTACTCGCAATCACTCGCGAAATCGCGGACTCGCGAACACCCGCGAAATCGCGGACTCGCAAACACTCGCGAAATCGCGGACTCGCAAACACTCGCGAAATCGCGGACTCGCGAACACTCGCGAAATCGCGGACTCGCGAACACTCGCGAAATCGCGGACTCTCAAACACTCGCGAAATCACGGACTTGTGAACACTCGCGAAATCGCGGACTCGCAAACACTCGCGAAATCGCGGACTCGTGAACACTCGCGGACTCGCAAACACTCGCGAAATCGCGGACTCGCAAACACTCGCGAAATCGCGGACTCGCGAACACCCGCGAAATCGCGGACTCGCAAACACTCGCGAAATCGCGGACTCGTGAACACTCGCGGACTCGCAAACACTCGCGAAATCGCGGACTCGCAAACACTCGCGAAATCGCGGACTCGCGAACACCCGCGAAATCGCGGACTCTCGAACACTCGCGAACACCCGCGAAATCGCGGACTCGCAAACACTCGCGAAATCGCGGACTCGCAAACACTCGCGAAATCGCGGACTCGCGTACTCGCGCAAACTCGCGAAATCGCGGACTCGCGAACACCCGCGAAATCGCGGACTCGCAAACACTCACGAAATCGCGCACTCGTGAACACTCCCGAAATCGCGGACTCGCGAACACTCGCAAAAACGCGGACTCGCGTACTCGCAATCACTCGCGAAATCGCGGACTCGCGAACACTCGCGAAATCGCGGACTTGCAAACACTCGCGAAATCGCGGACCCGCGAACACTCGCAAAATCGCGGACTCGCAAACCCTCGCGAAATCACGGACTTGTGAACACTCGCGAAATCGCGGACTGGCAAACACTCGCGAAATCGCGGACTCTCAAACACTCGCGAAATCGCGGACTCGCGAACACCCGCGAAATCGCGGACTCGCAAACACTCCCGAAATCGCGGACTCGTGAACACTCGCGGACTCGCAAACACTCGCGAAATCGCGGACTCGCGAACACCCGCCAAATCGCGGACTCGCGAACACTCGCGAAATCGCGGACTCGCGAAAGCTCGCGAAATCGCGGACTCGCGTACTCGCAATCACTCGCGAAATCGCGGACTCGCGAACACCCGCGAAATCGCGGACTCGCAAACACTCGCGAAATCGCGGACTCGCAAACACTCGCGAAATCGCGGACTCGCGAACACTCGCGAAATCGCGGACTCGCGAACACTCGCGAAATCGCGGACTCTCAAACACTCGCGAAATCACGGACTTGTGAACACTCGCGAAATCGCGGACTCGCAAACACTCGCAAAATCGCGGACTCGTGAACACTCGCGGACTCGCGTACTCGCGAACACCCGCGAAATCGCGGACTCGCAAACACTCGCGAAATCGCGGACTCGTGAACACCCGCGAAATCGCGGACTCGCAAACACTCGCGAAATCGCGGACTCGTGAACACTCGCGGACTCGCAAACACTCGCGAAATCGCGGACTCGCAAACACTCGCGAAATCGCGGACTCGCGAACACCCGCGAAATCGCGGACTCGCAAACACTCGCGAAATCGCGGACTCGTGAACACTCGCGGACTCGCAAACACTCGCGAAATCGCGGACTCGCAAACACTCGCGAAATCGCGGACTCGCGAACACCCGCGAAATCGCGGACTCTCGAACACTCGCGAACACCCGCGAAATCGCGGACTCGCAAACACTCGCGAAATCGCGGACTCGCAAACACTCGCGAAATCGCGGACTCGCGTACTCGCGCAAACTCGCGAAATCGCGGACTCGCGAACACCCGCGAAATCGCGGACTCGCAAACACTCACGAAATCGCGCACTCGTGAATACTCCCGAAATCGCGGACTCGCGAACACTCGCAAAATCGCGGACTCGCGTACTCGCAATCACTCGCGAAATCGCGGACTCGCGAACACTCGCGAAATCGCGGACTTGCAAACACTCGCGAAATCGCGGACCCGCGAACACTCGCAAAATCGCGGACTCGCAAACCCTCGCGAAATCACGGACTTGTGAACACTCGCGAAATCGCGGACTGGCAAACACTCGCGAAATCGCGGACTCTCAAACACTCGCGAAATCGCGGACTCGTGAATACTCGCGGACTCGCAAACACTCGCGAAATCGCGGACTCGCGAACACCCGCCAAATCGCGGACTCGCGAACACTCGCGAAATCGCGGACTCGCGAAAGCTCGCGAAATCGCGGACTCGCGTACTCGCAATCACTCGCGAAATCGCGGACTCGTGAACACTCGCGGACTCGCAAACACCCGCGACATCGCGGACTCGCAAACACTCGCGAAATCGCGGACTCGCAAACACTCGCGAAATCGCGGACTCGCGAACACTCGCGAAATCGCGGACTCGCGAACACTCGCGAAATCGCGGACTCTCAAACACTCGCGAAATCACGGACTTGTGAACACTCCCGAAATCGCGGACTCGCAAACACTCGCGAAATCGCGGACTCGTGAACACTCGCGGACTCGCGGACTCGCGAACACTCGCGAAATCGCGGACTCGCGAACACTCGCGAAATCGCGGACTCGCGAACACTCGTGAAATCGCGGACCCGCGAACACTCGCAAAATCGCGGACTCGCAAACCCTCGCGAAATCACGGACTTGTGAACACTCGCGAAATCGCGGACTGGCAAACACTCGCGAAATCGCGGACTCTCAAACACTCGCGAAATCACGGACTCGTGAACACTCGCGGACTCGCAAACACTCGCGAAATCGCGGACTCGCAAACACTCGCGAAATCGCGGACTCGCGAACACCCGCGAAATCGCGGACTCTCGAACACTCGCGAACACCAGCGAAATCGCGGACTCGCAAACACTCGCGAAATCGCGGACTCGCGTACTCGCAATCACTCGCGAAATCGCGCACTCGCGAACACTCGCGAAATCGCGGACCCGCGAACACTCGCAAAATCGCGGACTCGCAAACCCTCGCGAAATCACGGACTTGTGAACACTCGCGAAATCGCGGACTGGCAAACACTCGCGAAATCGCGGACTCTCAAACACTCGCGAAATCACGGACTTGTGAACACTCGCGAAATCGCGGACTGGCAAACACTCGCGAAATCGCGGACTCGCGAACACCCGCGAAATCGCGGACTCGCAAACACTCCCGAAATCGCGGACTCGTGAACACTCGCGGACTCGCAAACACTCGCGAAATCGCGGACTCGCGAACACCCGCCAAATCGCGGACTCGCGAACACTCGCGAAATCGCGGACTCGCGAAAGCTCGCGAAATCGCGGACTCGCGTACTCGCAATCACTCGCGAAATCGCGGACTCGCGAACACCCGCGAAATCGCGGACTCGCAAACACTCGCGAAATCGCGGACTCGCAAACACTCGCGAAATCGCGGACTCGCGAACACTCGCGAAATCGCGGACTCGCGAACACTCGCGAAATCGCGGACTCTCAAACACTCGCGAAATCACGGACTTGTGAACACTCGCGAAATCGCGGACTCGCAAACACTCGCGAAATCGCGGACTCGTGAACACTCGCGGACTCGCGTACTCGCGAACACCCGCGAAATCGCGGACTCGCAAACACTCGCGAAATCGCGGACTCGTGAACACCCGCGAAATCGCGGACTCGCAAACACTCGCGAAATCGCGGACTCGTGAACACTCGCGGACTCGCAAACACTCGCGAAATCGCGGACTCGCAAACACTCGCGAAATCGCGGACTCGCGAACACCCGCGAAATCGCGGACTCGCAAACACTCGCGAAATCGCGGACTCGTGAATACTCGCGGACTCGCAAACACTCGCGAAATCGCGGACTCGCAAACACTCGCGAAATCGCGGACTCGCGAACACCCGCGAAATCGCGGACTCTCGAACACTCGCGAACACCCGCGAAATCGCGGACTCGCAAACACTCGCGAAATCGCGGACTCGCAAACACTCGCGAAATCGCGGACTCGCGTACTCGCGCAAACTCGCGAAATCGCGGACTCGCGAACACCCGCGAAATCGCGGACTCGCAAACACTCACGAAATCGCGCACTCGTGAACACTCCCGAAATCGCGGACTCGCGAACACTCGCAAAATCGCGGACTCGCGTACTCGCAATCACTCGCGAAATCGCGGACTCGCGAACACTCGCGAAATCGCGGACTTGCAAACACTCGCGAAATCGCGGACCCGCGAACACTCGCAAAATCGCGGACTCGCAAACCCTCGCGAAATCACGGACTTGTGAACACTCGCGAAATCGCGGACTGGCAAACACTCGCGAAATCGCGGACTCTCAAACACTCGCGAAATCGCGGACTCGCGAACACCCGCGAAATCGCGGACTCGCAAACACTCCCGAAATCGCGGACTCGTGAACACTCGCGGACTCGCAAACACTCGCGAAATCGCGGACTCGCGAACACCCGCCAAATCGCGGACTCGCGAACACTCGCGAAATCGCGGACTCGCGAAAGCTTGCGAAATCGCGGACTCGCGTACTCGCAATCACTCGCGAAATCGCGGATTCGCGAACACCCGCGACATCGCGGACTCGCAAACACTCGCGAAATCGCGGACTCGCAAACACTCGCGAAATCGCGGACTCGCGAACACTCGCGAAATCGCGGACTCGCGAACACTCGCGAAATCGCGGACTCTCAAACACTCGCGAAATCACGGACTTGTGAACACTCCCGAAATCGCGGACTCGCAAACACTCGCGAAATCGCGGACTCGTGAACACTCGCGTACTCGCGGACTCGCGAACACCCGCGAAATCGCGGACTCGCAAACACTCGCGAAATCGCGGACTCGTGAACACCCGCGAAATCGCGGACTCGCAAACACTCGCGAAATCGCGGACTCGTGAACACTCGCGGACTCGCAAACACTCGCGAAATCGCGGACTCGCGAACACCCGCGAAATCGCGGACTCGCAAACACTCGCGAAATCGCGGACTCGCAAACACTCGCGAAATCGCGGACTCGCGAACACCCGCGAAATCGCGGACTCGCAAACACTCGCGAAATCGCGGACTCGCGAACACTCGCGAAATCGCGGACTCTCGAACACTCGCGAACACCCGCGAAATCGCGGACTCGCAAACACTCGCGAAATCGCGGACTCGCAAACACTCGCGAAATCGCGGACTCGCGTACTCGCGCAAACTCGCGAAATCGCGGACTCGCAAACACCCGCGAAATCGCGGACTCGCGAACACTCGCGAAATCACGGACTCGCAAACACTCGCGAAATCGCGGACTCGCGAACACCCGCGAAATCGCGGACTCTCGAACACTCGCGAACACCCGCGAAATCGCGGACTCGCAAACACTCGCGAAATCGCGGACTCGCAAACACTCGCGAAATCGCGGACTCGCGTACTCGCGCAAACTCGCGAAATCGCGGACTCGCGAACACCCGCGAAATCGCGGACTCGCAAACACTCACGAAATCGCGCACTCGTGAACACTCCCGAAATCGCGGAATCGCGAACACTCGCGAAATCGCGGACTCGCGTACTCGCAATCACTCGCGAAATCGCGGACTCGCGAACACTCGCGAAATCGCGGACTTGCAAACACTCGCGAAATCGCGGACCCGCGAACACTCGCAAAATCGCGGACTCGCAAACCCTCGCGAAATCACGGACTTGTGAACACTCGCGAAATCGCGGACTGGCAAACACTCGCGAAATCGCGGACTCTCAAACACTCGCGAAATCACGGACTTGTGAACACTCGCGAAATCGCGGACTCGCAAACACTCGCGAAATCGCGGACTCGCGAACACCCGCGAAATCGCGGACTCGCAAACACTCCCGAAATCGCGGACTCGTGAACACTCGCGGACTCGCAAACACTCGCGAAATCGCGGACTCGCGAACACCCGCCAAATCGCGGACTCGCGAACACTCGCGAAATCGCGGACTCGCGAAAGCTCGCGAAATCGCGGACTCGCGTACTCGCAATCACTCGCGAAATCGCGGACTCGCGAACACCCGCGACATCGCGGACTCGCAAACACTCGCGAAATCGCGGACTCGCAAACACTCGCGAAATCGCGGACTCGCGAACACTCGCGAAATCGCGGACTCGCGAACACTCGCGAAATCGCGGACTCTCAAACACTCGCGAAATCACGGACTTGTGAACACTCCCGAAATCGCGGACTCGCAAACACTCGCGAAATCGCGGACTCGTGAACACTCGCGGACTCGCGGACTCGCGAACACCCGCGAAATCGCGGACTCGCAAACACTCGCGAAATCGCGGACTCGTGAACATCCGCGAAATCGCGGACTCGCAAACACTCGCGAAATCGCGGACTCGTGAACACTCGCGGACTCGCAAACACTCGCGAAATCGCGGACTCGCGAACACCCGCGAAATCGCGGACTCGCAAACACTCGCGAAATCGCGGACTCGCGAACACTCGCGAAATCGCGGACTCTCGAACACTCGCGAACACCCGCGAAATCGCGGACTCGCAAACACTCGCGAAATCGCGGACTCGCAAACACTCGCGAAATCGCGGACTCGCGTACTCGCGCAAACTCGCGAAATCGCGGACTCGCAAACACTCACGAAATCGCGCACTCGCGAACACTCGCGAAATTGCGGACTCGCAAACACTCGCGAAATCGCGGACTCGCGAACACTCGCAAAATCGCGGACTCGCAAACACTCGCGAAATCACGGACTTGTGAACACTCGCGAAATCGCGGACTCGTGAACACTCGCGGACTCGCGAACACTCGCGAAATCGCGGACTCGCGAACACTCGCGAAATCGCGGACTCGCGAACACTCGTGAAATCGCGGACCCGCGAACACTCGCAAAATCGCGGACTCGCAAACCCTCGCGAAATCACGGACTTGTGAACACTCGCGAAATCGCGGACTGGCAAACACTCGCGAAATCGCGGACTCTCAAACACTCGCGAAATCGCGGACTCGCGAACACCCGCGAAATCGCGGACTCTCGAACACTCGCGAACACCAGCGAAATCGCGGACTCGCAAACACTCGCGAAATCGCGGACTCGCGTACTCGCAATCACTCGCGAAATCGCGGACTCGCGAACACTCGCGAAATCGCGGACTTGCAAACACTCGCGAAATAGCGGACCCGCGAACACTCGCAAAATCGCGGACTCGCAAACCCTCGCGAAATCACGGACTTGTGAACACTCGCGAAATCGCGGACTGGCAAACACTCGCGAAATCGCGGACTCTCAAACACTCGCGAAATCACGGACTTGTGAACACTCGCGAAATCGCGGACTGGCAAAAACTCGCGAAATCGCGGACTCGCGAACACCCGCGAAATCGCGGACTCGCAAACACTCCCGAAATCGCGGACTCGTGAACACTCGCGGACTCGCGGACTGGCAAACACTCGCGAAATCGCGGACTCGCGAACACCCGCGAAATCGCGGACTCGCAAACACTCCCGAAATCGCGGACTCGTGAACACTCGCGTACTCGCAATCACTCGCGAAATCGCGGACTCGCGAACACTCGCGAAATCGCGGACTCGCGAACACCCGCGAAATCGCGGACTCGCAAACACTCGCGAAATCGCGGACTCGCAAACACTCGCGAAATCGCGGACTCGCGTACTCGCGCAAACTCGCGAAATCGCGGACTCGCAAACACTCACGAAATCGCGCACTCGCGAACACTCGCGAAATTGCGGACTCGCAAACACTCGCGAAATCGCGGACTCGCGAACACTCGCAAAATCGCGGACTCGCAAACACTCGCGAAATCACGGACTTGTGAACACTCGCGAAATCGCGGACTCGTGAACACTCGCGGACTCGCGAACACTCGCGAAATCGCGGACTCGCGAACACTCGCGAAATCGCGGACTCGCGAACACTCGTGAAATCGCGGACCCGCGAACACTCGCAAAATCGCGGACTCGCAAACCCTCGCGAAATCACGGACTTGTGAACACTCGCGAAATCGCGGACTGGCAAACACTCGCGAAATCGCGGACTCTCAAACACTCGCGAAATCGCGGACTCGCGAACACCCGCGAAATCGCGGACTCTCGAACACTCGCGAACACCAGCGAAATCGCGGACTCGCAAACACTCGCGAAATCGCGGACTCGCGTACTCGCAATCACTCGCGAAATCGCGGACTCGCGAACACTCGCGAAATCGCGGACTTGCAAACACTCGCGAAATCGCGGACCCGCGAACACTCGCAAAATCGCGGACTCGCAAACCCTCGCGAAATCACGGACTTGTGAACACTCGCGAAATCGCGGACTGGCAAACACTCGCGAAATCGCGGACTCTCAAACACTCGCGAAATCACGGACTTGTGAACACTCGCGAAATCGCGGACTGGCAAACACTCGCGAAATCGCGGACTCGCGAACACCCGCGAAATCGCGGACTCGCAAACACTCCCGAAATCGCGGACTCGTGAACACTCGCGGACTCGCAAACACTCGCGAAATCGCGGACTCGCGAACACCCGCCAAATCGCGGACTCGCGAACACTCGCGAAATCGCGGACTCGCGAAAGCTCGCGAAATCGCGGACTCGCGTACTCGCAATCACTCGCGAAATCGCGGACTCGCGAACACCCGCGAAATCGCGGACTCGCGAACACTCGCGAAATCGCGGACTCGCAAACACTCGCGAAATCGCGGACTCGCGAACACTCGCGAAATCGCGGACTCGCGAACACTCGCGAAATCGCGGACTCTCAAACACTCGCGAAATCACGGACTTGTGAACACTCGCGAAATCGCGGACTCGCAAACACTCGCGAAATCGCGGACTCGTGAACACTCGCGGACTCGCGTACTCGCGAACACCCGCGAAATCGCGGACTCGCAAACACTCGCGAAATCGCGGACTCGTGAACACCCGCGAAATCGCGGACTCGCAAACACTCGCGAAATCGCGGACTCGTGAACACTCGCGGACTCGCAAACACTCGCGAAATCGCGGACTCGCAAACACTCGCGAAATCGCGGACTCGCGAACACCCGCGAAATCGCGGACTCGCAAACACTCGCGAAATCGCGGACTCGTGAACACTCGCGGACTCGCAAACACTCGCGAAATCGCGGACTCGCAAACACTCGCGAAATCGCGGACTCGCGAACACCCGCGAAATCGCGGACTCTCGAACACTCGCGAACACCCGCGAAATCGCGGACTCGCAAACACTCGCGAAATCGCGGACTCGCGTACTCGCGCAAACTCGCGAAATCGCGGACTCGCGAACACCCGCGAAATCACGGACTTGTGAACACTCGCGAAATCGCGGACTGGCAAACACTCGCGAAATCGCGGACTCTCAAACACTCGCGAAATCGCGGACTCGCAAAAACTCACGAAATCGCGCACTCGTGAACACTCCCAAAATCGCGGACTCGCAAACCCTCGCGAAATCACGGACTTGTGAACACTCGCGAAATCGCGGACTGGCAAACACTCGCGAAATCGCGGACTCTCAAACACTCGCGAAATCACGGACTTGTGAACACTCGCGAAATCGCGGACTGGCAAACACTCGCGAAATCGCGGACTCGCGAACACCCGCGAAATCGCGGACTCGCAAACACTCCCGAAATCGCGGACTCGTGAACACTCGCGGACTCGCAAACACTCGCGAAATCGCGGACTCGCAAACACTCGCGAAATCGCGGACTCGCGAACACCCGCGAAATCGCGGACTCTCGAACACTCGCGAACACCCGCGAAATCGCGGACTCGCAAACACTCGCGAAATCGCGGACTCGCGTACTCGCGCAAACTCGCGAAATCGCGGACTCGCGAACACCCGCGAAATCACGGACTTGTGAACACTCGCGAAATCGCGGACTGGCAAACACTCGCGAAATCGCGGACTCTCAAACACTCGCGAAATCGCGGACTCGCAAACACTCACGAAATCGCGCACTCGTGAACACTCCCAAAATCGCGGACTCGCAAACCCTCGCGAAATCACGGACTTGTGAACACTCGCGAAATCGCGGACTGGCAAACACTCGCGAAATCGCGGACTCTCAAACACTCGCGAAATCACGGACTTGTGAACACTCGCGAAATCGCGGACTGGCAAACACTCGCGAAATCGCGGACTCGCGAACACCCGCGAAATCGCGGACTCGCAAACACTCCCGAAATCGCGGACTCGTGAACACTCGCGGACTCGCAAACACTCGCGAAATCGCGGACTCGCGAACACCCGCCAAATCGCGGACTCGCGAACACTCGCGAAATCGCGGACTCGCGAAAGCTCGCGAAATCGCGGACTCGCGTACTCGCAATCACTCGCGAAATCGCGGACTCGCGAACACCCGCGAAATCGCGGACTCGCGAACACTCGCGAAATCGCGGACTCGCAAACACTCGCGAAATCGCGGACTCGCGAACACTCGCGAAATCGCGGACTCGCGAACACTCGCGAAATCGTTGACTCTCAAACACTCGCGAAATCACGGACTTGTGAACACTCGCGAAATCGCGGACTCGCAAACACTCGCGAAATCGCGGACTCGTGAACACTCGCGGACTCGCGTACTCGCGAACACCCGCGAAATCGCGGACTCGCAAACACTCGCGAAATCGCGGACTCGTGAACACCCGCGAAATCGCGGACTCGCAAACACTCGCGAAATCGCGGACTCGTGAACACTCGCGGACTCGCAAACACTCGCGAAATCGCGGACTCGCAAACACTCGCGAAATCGCGGACTCGCGAACACCCGCGAAATCGCGGACTCGCAAACACTCGCGAAATCGCGGACTCGTGAACACTCGCGGACTCGCAAACACTCGCGAAATCGCGGACTCGCAAACACTCGCGAAATCGCGGACTCGCGAACACCCGCGAAATCGCGGACTCTCGAACACTCGCGAACACCCGCGAAATCGCGGACTCGCAAACACTCGCGAAATCGCGGACTCGCGTACTCGCGCAAACTCGCGAAATCGCGGACTCGCGAACACCCGCGAAATCGCGGACTCGCAAACACTCACGAAATCGCGCACTCGTGAACACTCCCGAAATCGCGGAATCGCGAACACTCGCGAAATCGCGGACTCGCGTACTCGCAATCACTCGCGAAATCGCGGACTCGCGAACACTCGCGAAATCGCGGACTTGCAAACACTCGCGAAATCGCGGACCCGCGAACACTCGCAAAATCGCGGACTCGCAAACCCTCGCGAAATCACGGACTTGTGAACACTCGCGAAATCGCGGACTGGCAAACACTCGCGAAATCGCGGACTCTCAAACACTCGCGAAATCACGGACTTGTGAACACTCGCGAAATCGCGGACTGGCAAACACTCGCGAAATCGCGGACTCGCGAACACCCGCGAAATCGCGGACTCGCAAACACTCCCGAAATCGCGGACTCGTGAACACTCGCGGACTCGCAAACACTCGCGAAATCGCGGACTCGCGAACACCCGCCAAATCGCGGACTCGCGAACACTCGCGAAATCGCGGACTCGCGAAAGCTCGCGAAATCGCGGACTCGCGTACTCGCAATCACTCGCGAAATCGCGGACTCGCGAACACCCGCGAAATCGCGGACTCGCGAACACTCGCGAAATCGCGGACTCGCAAACACTCGCGAAATCGCGGACTCGCGAACACTCGCGAAATCGCGGACTCGCGAACACTCGCGAAATCGCGGACTCTCAAACACTCGCGAAATCACGGACTTGTGAACACTCGCGAAATCGCGGACTCGCAAACACTCGCGAAATCGCGGACTCGTGAACACTCGCGGACTCGCGTACTCGCGAACACCCGCGAAATCGCGGACTCGCAAACACTCGCGAAATCGCGGACTCGTGAACACCCGCGAAATCGCGGACTCGCAAACACTCGCGAAATCGCGGACTCGTGAACACTCGCGGACTCGCAAACACTCGCGAAATCGCGGACTCGCAAACACTCGCGAAATCGCGGACTCGCGAACACCCGCGAAATCGCGGACTCGCAAACACTCGCGAAATCGCGGACTCGTGAACACTCGCGGACTCGCAAACACTCGCGAAATCGCGGACTCGCAAACACTCGCGAAATCGCGGACTCGCGAACACCCGCGAAATCGCGGACTCTCGAACACTCGCGAACACCCGCGAAATCGCGGACTCGCAAACACTCGCGAAATCGCGGACTCGCGTACTCGCGCAAACTCGCGAAATCGCGGACTCGCGAACACCCGCGAAATCGCGGACTCGCAAACACTCACGAAATCGCGCACTCGTGAACACTCCCGAAATCGCGGAATCGCGAACACTCGCGAAATCGCGGACTCGCGTACTCGCAATCACTCGCGAAATCGCGGACTCGCGAACACTCGCGAAATCGCGGACTTGCAAACACTCGCGAAATCGCGGACCCGCGAACACTCGCAAAATCGCGGACTCGCAAACCCTCGCGAAATCACGGACTTGTGAACACTCGCGAAATCGCGGACTGGCAAACACTCGCGAAATCGCGGACTCTCAAACACTCGCGAAATCACGGACTTGTGAACACTCGCGAAATCGCGGACTGGCAAACACTCGCGAAATCGCGGACTCGCGAACACCCGCGAAATCGCGGACTCGCAAACACTCCCGAAATCGCGGACTCGTGAACACTCGCGGACTCGCAAACACTCGCGAAATCGCGGACTCGCGAACACTCGCGAAATCGCGGACTCGCGAAAGCTCGCGAAATTGCGGACTCGCGTACTCGCAATCACTCGCGAAATCGCGGACTCGCGAACACCCGCGACATCGCGGACTCGCAAACACTCACGAAATCGCGGACTCGCAAACACTCGCGAAATCGCGGACTCGCGAACACTCGCGAAATCGCGGACTCGCGAACACTCGCGAAATCGCGGACTCTCAAACACTCGCGAAATCACGGACTTGTGAACACTCCCGAAATCGCGGACTCGCAAACACTCGCGAAATCGCGGACTCGTGAACACTCGCGGACTCGCGAACACCCGCGAAATCGCGGACTCGCAAACACTCGCGAAATCGCGGACTCGTGAACACCCGCGAAATCGCGGACTCGCAAACACTCGCGAAATCGCGGACTCGCGAACACCCGCGAAATCGCGGACTCGCAAACACTCGCGAAATCGCGGACTCGCAAACACTCGCGAAATCGCGGACTCGCGAACACCCGCGAAATCGCGGACTCGCAAACACTCGCGAAATCGCGGACTCGCGAACACTCGCGAAATCGCGGACTCTCGAACACTCGCGAACACCCGCGAAATCGCGGACTCGCAAACACTCGCGAAATCGCGGACTCGCAAACACTCGCGAAATCGCGGACTCGCGTACTCGCGCAAACTCGCGAAATCGCGGACTCGCAAACACCCGCGAAATCGCGGACTCGCGAACACTCGCGAAATCACGGACTCGCAAACACTCGCGAAATCGCGGACTCGCGAACACCCGCGAAATCGCGGACTCGCAAACACTCGCGAAATCGCGGACTCGCGAACACCCGCCAAATCGCGTACTCGCAATCACTCGCGAAATCGCGGACTCGCGTACTCGCAAACACTCGCGAAATCGCGAACACTCGCGAAATCGCGGACTCGCGAACACTCGCGAAATCACGGACTCGCGAACACTCGCGAAATCGCGGACTCGCAAACACTCGCGAAATCGCGGACTCGCGAACACTCGCAAAATCGCGGACTCGCAAACACTCGCGAAATCACGGACTTGTGAACACTCGCGAAATCGCGGACTCGTGAACACTCGCGGACTCGCGAACACTCGCGAAATCGCGGACTCGCGAACACTCGCGAAATCGCGGACTCTCAAACACTCGCGAAATCACGGACTTGTGAACACTCGCGAAATCGCGGACTGGCAAACACTCGCGAAATCGCGGACTCGCGAACACCCGCGAAATCGCGGACTCGCAAACACTCGCGAAATCGCGGACTCGTGAACACTCGCGGACTCGCAAACACTCGCGAAATCGCGGACTCGCGAACACTCGCGAAATCGCGGACTCGCGAACACTCGCAAAATCGCGGACTCGCGAACACTCGCGAAATCGCGGACTCGCAAACACTCGCGAAATCGCGGACTCGCGAACACTCGCGAAATCGCTGAATCTCGAACACTCGCGAACACCCGCGAAATCGCGGACTCGCAAACACTCGCGAAATCGCGGACTCGCAAACACTCGCGAAATCGCGGACTCGCGAACACTCGCGAAATCGCGGACTCGCGAAATCGCGGACTCGCAAACACTCGCGAAATCGCGGACTCGCAAACACTCGCGAAATTGCGGACTCGCGAAATCGCGGACTCGCGAACACTCGCGAAATCGCGGACTCGCGAAATCGCGGACTCGCAAACACTCGCGAAATCGCGGACTCGCAAACACTCGCGAAATCGCGGACTCGCAAACACTCGCGAAATCGCGGACTCGCGAACACCCGCGAAATCGCGGACTCGCAAACACTCGCGGAATCGCGGTCTCGCGAACACCCGCCAAATCGCGTACTCGCAATCACTCGCGAAATCGCGGACTCGCGTACTCGCGAACACCCGCGAAATCGCGGACTCGCAAACACTCGCGAAATCGCGGACTCGGGAACACCCGCCAAATCGCGTACTCGCAATCACTCGCGAAATCGCGGACTCGCGTACTCGCAAACACTCGCGAAATCGCGGACTCGCGAACACTCGCGAAATCGCGGACTCGCGAACACTCGCGAAATCACGGACTCGCGAACACTCGCGAAATCGCGGACTCGCAAACACTCGCGGAATCGCGGACTCGCGAACACTCGCAAAATCGCGGACTCGCAAACACTCGCGAAATCACGGACTTGTGAACACTCGCGAAATCGCGGACTCGTGAACACTCGCGGACTCGCGAACACTCGCGAAATCGCGGACTCGCGAACACTCGCGAAATCGCGGACTCTCAAACACTCGCGAAATCACGGACTTGTGAACACTCGCGAAATCGCGGACTGGCAAACACTCGCGAAATCGCGGACTCGCGAACACTCGCGAAATCGCGGACTCGCAAACACTCGCGAAATCGCGGACTCGCGAACACTCGCAAAATCGCGGACTCGCGAACACTCGCGAAATCGCGGACTCGCAAACACTCGCGAAATCGCGGACTCGCGAACACTCGCGAAATCGCTGAATCTCGAACACTCGCGAACACCCGCGAAATCGCGGACTCGCAAACACTCGCGAAATCGCGGACTCGCAAACACTCGCGAAATCGCGGACTCGCGAACACTCGCGAAATCGCGGACTCGCGAAATCGCGGACTCGCAAACACTCGCGAAATCGCGGACTCGCAAACACTCGCGAAATTGCGGACTCGCGAAATCGCGGACTCGCGAACATTCGCGAAATCGCGGACTCGCGAAATCGCGGACTCGCAAACACTCGCGAAATCGCGGACTCGCAAACACTCGCGAAATCGCGGACTAGCAAACACTCGCGAAATCGCGGACTCGCGAACACCCGCGAAATCGCGGACTCGCAAACACTCGCGGAATCGCGGTCTCGCGAACACCCGCCAAATCGCGTACTCGCAATCACTCGCGAAATCGCGGACTCGCGTACTCGCAAACACTCGCGAAATCGCGGACTCGCGAACACTCGCGAAATCGCGGACTCGCGAACACTCGCGAAATCACGGACTCGCGAACACTCGCGAAATCGCGGACTCGCAAACACTCGCGGAATCGCGGACTCGCGAACACTCGCAAAATCGCGGACTCGCAAACACTCGCGAAATCACGGACTTGTGAACACTCGCGAAATCGCGGACTCGTGAACACTCGCGGACTCGCGAACACTCGCGAAATCGCGGACTCGCGAACACTCGCGAAATCGCGGACTCTCAAACACTCGCGAAATCACGGACTTGTGAACACTCGCGAAATCGCGGACTGGCAAACACTCGCGAAATCGCGGACTCGCGAACACTCGCGAAATCGCGGACTCGCAAACACTCGCGAAATCGCGGACTCGCGAACACCCGCGAAATCGCGGACTCGCAAACACTCGCGAAATCGCGGAATCGCAAACACTCGCGAAATCGCGGACTCGCGAACACTCGCGAAATCGCTGAATCTCGAACACTCGCGAAATCACGGACTTGTGAACACTCGCGAAATCGCGGACTGGCAAACACTCGCGAAATCGCGGACTCGCGAACACTCGCGAAATCGCGGACTCGCAAACACTCGCGAAATCGCGGACTCGCGAACACTCGCGAAATCGCGGACTCGCAAACACTCGCGAAATCGCGGACTCGCGAACACCCGCGAAATCGCGGACTCGCAAACACTCGCGAAATCGCGGAATCGCAAACACTCGCGAAATCGCGGACTCGCGAACACCCGCCAAATCGCGGACTCGCGAACACTCGCGAAATCGCGGACTCGCGAAAGCTCGCGAAATCGCGGACTCGCGTACTCGCAATCACTCGCGAAATCGCGGACTCGCGACCACCCGCGAAATCGCGGACTCGCGAACACTCGCGAAATCGCGGACTCGCAAACACTCGCGAAATCGCGGACTCGCGAACACTCGCGAAATCGCGGACTCGCGAAAACTCGCGAAATCGCGGACTCTCAAACACTCGCGAAATCACGGACTTGTGAACACTCGCGAAATCGCGGACTCGCAAACACTCGCGAAATCGCGGACTCGTGAACACTCGCGGACTCGCGTACTCGCGAACACCCGCGAAATCGCGGACTCGCAAACACTCGCGAAATCACGGACTTGTGAACACTCGCGAAATCGCGGACTCGTGAACACTCGCGGACTCGCGAACACTCGCGAAATCGCGGACTCGCGAACACTCGCGAAATCGCGGACTCTCAAACACTCGCGAAATCACGGACTTGTGAACACTCGCGAAATCGCGGACTGGCAAACACTCGCGAAATCGCGGACTCGCGAACACTCGCGAAATCGCGGACTCGCAAACACTCGCGAAATCGCGGACTCGCGAACACCCGCGAAATCGCGGACTCGCAAACACTCGCGAAATCGCGGAATCGCAAACACTCGCGAAATCGCGGACTCGCGAACACTCGCGAAATCGCTGAATCTCGAACACTCGCGAAATCACGGACTTGTGAACACTCGCGAAATCGCGGACTGGCAAACACTCGCGAAATCGCGGACTCGCGAACACTCGCGAAATCGCGGACTCGCAAACACTCACGAAATCGCGCACTCGTGAACACTCCCGAAATCGCGGACTCGCGAACACTCGCGAAATCGCGGACTCGCGTACTCGCAATCACTCGCGAAATCGCGGACTCGCGAACACTCGCGAAATCGCGGACTTGCAAACACTCGCGAAATCGCGGACCCGCGAACACTCGCAAAATCGCGGACTCGCAAACCCTCGCGAAATCACGGACTTGTGAACACTCGCGAAATCGCGGACTGGCAAACACTCGCGAAATCGCGGACTCTCAAACACTCGCGAAATCACGGACTTGTGAACACTCGCGAAATCGCGGACTCGCAAACACTCGCGAAATCGCGGACTCGCGAACACCCGCGAAATCGCGGAGTCGCAAACACTCCCGAAATCGCGGACTCGCGAACACCCGCCAAATCGCGGACTCGCGAACACTCGCGAAATCGCGGACTCGCGAAAGCTCGCGAAATCGCGGACTCGCGTACTCGCAATCACTCGCGAAATCGCGGACTCGCGAACACCCGCGACATCGCGGACTCGCAAACACTCGCGAAATCGCGGACTCGCAAACACTCGCGAAATCGCGGACTCGCGAACACTCGCGAAATCGCGGACTCGCGAACACTCGCGAAATCGCGGACTCTCAAACACTCGCGAAATCACGGACTTGTGAACACTCCCGAAATCGCGGACTCGCAAACACTCGCGAAATCGCGGACTCGTGAACACTCGCGGACTCGCGGACTCGCGAACACCCGCGAAATCGCGGACTCGCAAACACTCGCGAAATCGCGGACTCGCAAACACTCGCGAAATCGCGGACTCGTGAACACCCGCGAAATCGCGGACTCGCAAACACTCGCGAAATCGCGGACTCGTGAACACTCGCGGACTCGCAAACACTCGCGAAATCGCGGACTCGCGAACACCCGCGAAATCGCGGACTCGCAAACACTCGCGAAATCGCGGACTCGCGAACACTCGCGAAATCGCGGACTCTCGAACACTCGCGAACACCCGCGAAATCGCGGACTCGCAAACACTCGCGAAATCGCGGACTCGCAAACACTCGCGAAATCGCGGACTCGCGTACTCGCGCAAACTCGCGAAATCGCGGACTCGCGAACACCCGCGAAATCGCGGACTCGCAAACACTCACGAAATCGCGCACTCGCGAACACTCGCGAAATTGCGGACTCGCAAACACTCGCGAACACCAGCGAAATCGCGGACTCGCAAACACTCGCGAAATCGCGGACTCGCGTACTCGCAATCACTCGCGAAATCGCGGACTCGCGAACACTCGCGAAATCGCGGACTTGCAAACACTCGCGAAATCGCGGACCCGCGAACACTCGCAAAATCGCGGACTCGCAAACCCTCGCGAAATCACGGACTTGTGAACACTCGCGAAATCGCGGACTGGCAAACACTCGCGAAATCGCGGACTCTCAAACACTCGCGAAATCACGGACTTGTGAACACTCGCGAAATCGCGGACTGGCAAACACTCGCGAAATCGCGGACTCGCGAACACCCGCGAAATCGCGGACTCGCAAACACTCCCGAAATCGCGGACTCGTGAACACTCGCGGACTCGCAAACACTCGCGAAATCGCGGACTCGCGAACACCCGCCAAATCGCGGACTCGCGAACACTCGCGAAATCGCGGACTCGCGAAAGCTCGCGAAATCGCGGACTCGCGTACTCGCAATCACTCGCGAAATCGCGGACTCGCGAACACCCGCGAAATCGCGGACTCGCGAACACTCGCGAAATCGCGAACTCGCAAACACTCGCGAAATCGCGGACTCGCGAACACTCGCGAAATCGCGGACTCGTGAACACTCGCGGACTCGCAAACACTCGCGAAATCGCGGACTCGCGAACACCCGCGAAATCGCGGACTCGCAAACACTCGCGAAATCGCGGACTCGCGAACACTCGCGAAATCGCGGACTCTCGAACACTCGCGAACACCCGCGAAATCGCGGACTCGCAAACACTCGCGAAATCGCGGACTCGCAAACACTCGCGAAATCGCGGACTCGCGTACTCGCGCAAACTCGCGAAATCGCGGACTCGCGAACACCCGCGAAATCGCGGACTCGCAAACACTCACGAAATCGCGCACTCGCGAACACTCGCGAAATTGCGGACTCGCAAACACTCGCGAAATCGCGGACTCGCGAACACTCGCAAAATCGCGGACTCGCAAACACTCGCGAAATCACGGACTTGTGAACACTCGCGAAATCGCGGACTCGTGAACACTCGCGGACTCGCGAACACTCGCGAAATCGCGGACTCGCGAACACTCGCGAAATCACGGACTTGTGAACACTCGCGAAATCGGGGACTGGCAAACACTCGCGAAATCGCGGACTCTCAAACACTCGCGAAATCACGGACTCGTGAACACTCGCGGACTCGCAAACACTCGCGAAATCGCGGACTCGCAAACACTCGCGAAATCGCGGACTCGCGAACACCCGCGAAATCGCGGACTCTCGAACACTCGCGAACACCAGCGAAATCGCGGACTCGCAAACACTCGCGAAATCGCGGACTCGCGTACTCGCAATCACTCGCGAAATCGCGGACTCGCGAACACTCGCGAAATCGCGGACTTGCAAACACTCGCGAAATCGCGGACCCGCGAACACTCGCAAAATCGCGGACTCGCAAACCCTCGCGAAATCACGGACTTGTGAACACTCGCGAAATCGCGGACTGGCAAACACTCGCGAAATCGCGGACTCTCAAACACTCGCGAAATCACGGACTTGTGAACACTCGCGAAATCGCGGACTGGCAAACACTCGCGAAATCGCGGACTCGCGAACACCCGCGAAATCGCGGACTCGCAAACACTCCCGAAATCGCGGACTCGTGAACACTCGCGGACTCGCAAACACTCGCGAAATCGCGGACTCGCGAACACCCGCCAAATCGCGGACTCGCGAACACTCGCGAAATCGCGGACTCGCGAAAGCTCGCGAAATCGCGGACTCGCGTACTCGCAATCACTCGCGAAATCGCGGACTCGCGAACACCCGCGAAATCGCGGACTCGCGAACACTCGCGAAATCGCGAACTCGCAAACACTCGCGAAATCGCGGACTCGCGAACACTCGCGAAATCGCGGACTCGCGAACACTCGCGAAATCGCGGACTCTCAAACACTCGCGAAATCACGGACTTGTGAACACTCGCGAAATCGCGGACTCGCAAACACTCGCGAAATCGCGGACTCGTGAACACTCGCGGACTCGCGTACTCGCGAACACCCGCGAAATCGCGGACTCGCAAACACTCGCGAAATCGCGGACTCGTGAACACCCGCGAAATCGCGGACTCGCAAACACTCGCGAAATCGCGGACTCGTGAACACTCGCGGACTCGCAAACACTCGCGAAATCGCGGACTCGCAAACACTCGCGAAATCGCGGACTCGCGAACACCCGCGAAATCGCGGACTCGCAAACACTCGCGAAATCAAGGACTCGTGAACACTCGCGGACTCGCAAACACTCGCGAAATCGCGGACTCGCAAACACTCGCGAAATCGCGGACTCGCGAACACCCGCGAAATCGCGGACTCTCGAACACTCGCGAACACCCGCGAAATCGCGGACTCGCAAACACTCGCGAAATCGCGGACTCGCAAACACTCGCGAAATCGCGGACTCGCGTACTCGCGCAAACTCGCGAAATCGCGGACTCGCGAACACCCGCGAAATCGCGGACTCGCAAACACTCACGAAATCGCGCACTCGTGAACACTCCCGAAATCGCGGAATCGCGAACACTCGCGAAATCGCGGACTCGCGTACTCGCAATCACTCGCGAAATCGCGGACTCGCGAACACTCGCGAAATCGCGGACTTGCAAACACTCGCGAAATCGCGGACCCGCGAACACTCGCAAAATCGCGGACTCGCAAACCCTCGCGAAATCACGGACTTGTGAACACTCGCGAAATCGCGGACTGGCAAACACTCGCGAAATCGCGGACTCTCAAACACTCGCGAAATCACGGACTTGTGAACACTCGCGAAATCGCGGACTGGCAAACACTCGCGAAATCGCGGACTCGCGAACACCCGCGAAATCGCGGACTCGCAAACACTCCCGAAATCGCGGACTCGTGAACACTCGCGGACTCGCAAACACTCGCGAAATCGCGGACTCGCGAACACCCGCCAAATCGCGGACTCGCGAACACTCGCGAAATCGCGGACTCGCGAAAGCTCGCGAAATTGCGGACTCGCGTACTCGCAATCACTCGCGAAATCGCGGACTCGCGAACACCCGCGACATCGCGGACTCGCAAACACTCGCGAAATCGCGGACTCGCAAACACTCGCGAAATCGCGGACTCGCGAACACTCGCGAAATCGCGGACTCGCGAACACTCGCGAAATCGCGGACTCTCAAACACTCGCGAAATCACGGACTTGTGAACACTCCCGAAATCGCGGACTCGCAAACACTCGCGAAATCGCGGACTCGTGAACACTCGCGGACTCGCGAACACCCGCGAAATCGCGGACTCGCAAACACTCGCGAAATCGCGGACTCGTGAACACTCGCGGACTCGCAAACACTCGCGAAATCGCGGACTCGCGAACACCCGCGAAATCGCGGACTCGCAAACACTCGCGAAATCGCGGACTCGCAAACACTCGCGAAATCGCGGACTCGCGAACACCCGCGAAATCGCGGACTCGCAAACACTCGCGAAATCGCGGACTCGCGAACACTCGCGAAATCGCGGACTCTCGAACACTCGCGAACACCCGCGAAATCGCGGACTCGCAAACACTCGCGAAATCGCGGACTCGCAAACACTCGCGAAATCGCGGACTCGCGTACTCGCGCAAACTCGCGAAATCGCGGACTCGCGAACACCCGCGAAATCGCGGACTCGCAAACACTCACGAAATCGCGCACTCGCGAACACTCGCGAAATTGCGGACTCGCGAAATCGCGGACTCGTGAACACTCGCGGACTCGCGGACTCGCGAACACCCGCGAAATCGCGGACTCGAAAACACTCGCGAAATCGCGGACTCGTGAACACCCGCGAAATCGCGGACTCGCGAACACTCGCGAAATCGCGGACTCTCGAACACTCGCGAACACCCGCGAAATCGCGGACTCGCAAACACTCGCGAAATCGCGGACTCGCGTACTCGCGCAAACTCGCGAAATCGCGGACTCGCGAACACCCGCGAAATCGCGGACTCGCAAACACTCACGAAATCGCGCACTCGCGAACACTCGCGAAATCGCGGACTCGCGAACACTCGCGAAATCGCGGACTCGCGAACACTCGCGAAATCGCGGACTCGCGAACACTAGCGAAATCACGGACTCGCCAACACTCGCGAAATCACGGACTCGCAAACACTCGCGAAATCGCGGACTCGCGAACACCCGCGAAATCGCGGACTCGCAAACACTCGCGAAATCGCGGACTCGCGAACACCCGCCAAATCGCGTACTCGCAATCACTCGCGAAATCGCGGACTCGCGTACTCGCAAACACTCGCGAAATCGCGGACTCGCGAACACTCGCGAAATCGCGGACTCGCGAACACTCGCGAAATCACGGACTCGCGAACACTCGCGAAATCGCGGACTCGCAAACACTCGCGAAATCGCGGACTCGCGAACACTCGCAAAATCGCGTACTCGCAATCACTCGCGAAATCGCGGACTCGCGAACACCCGCGACATCGCGGACTCGCAAACACTCGCGAAATCGCGGACTCGCAAACACTCGCGAAATCGCGGACTCGCGAACACTCGCGAAATCGCGGACTCGCGAACACTCGCGAAATCGCGGACTCTCAAACACTCGCGAAATCACGGACTTGTGAACACTCCCGAAATCGCGGACTCGCAAACACTCGGGAAATCGCGGACTCGTGAACACTCGCGGACTCGCGAACACCCGCGAAATCGCGGACTCGCAAACACTCGCGAAATCGCGGACTCGTGAACACCCGCGAAATCGCGGACTCGCAAACACTCGCGAAATCGCGGACTCGTGAACACTCGCGGACTCGCAAACACTCGCGAAATCGCGGACTCGCGAACACCCGCGAAATCGCGGACTCGCAAACACTCGCGAAATCGCGGACTCGCAAACACTCGCGAAATCGCGGACTCGCGAACACCCGCGAAATCGCGGACTCGCAAACACTCGCGAAATCGCGGACTCGCGAACACTCGCGAAATCGCGGACTCTCGAACACTCGCGAACACCCGCGAAATCGCGGACTCGCAAACACTCACGAAATCGCGCACTCGCGAACACTCGCGAAATTGCGGACTCGCGAAATCGCGGACTCGTGAACACTCGCGGACTCGCGGACTCGCGAACACCCGCGAAATCGCGGACTCGAAAACACTCGCGAAATCGCGGACTCGCGAACACTCGCGAAATCGCGGACTCGCAAACACTCACGAAATCGCGCACTCGTGAACACTCCCGAAATCGCGGACTCGCGAACACTCGCGAAATCGCGGACTCGCGTACTCGCAATCACTCGCGAAATCGCGGACTCGCGAACACTCGCGAAATCGCGGACTTGCAAACACTCGCGAAATCGCGGACCCGCGAACACTCGCAAAATCGCGGACTCGCAAACCCTCGCGAAATCACGGACTTGTGAACACTCGCGAAATCGCGGACTGGCAAACACTCGCGAAATCGCGGACTCTCAAACACTCGCGAAATCACGGACTTGTGAACACTCGCGAAATCGCGGACTCGCAAACACTCGCGAAATCGCGGACTCGCGAACACCCGCGAAATCGCGGACTCGCGAACACTCGCGAAATCGCGGACTCGCGAAAGCTCGCGAAATCGCGGACTCGCGTACTCGCAATCACTCGCGAAATCGCGGACTCGCGAACACCCGCGACATCGCGGACTCGCAAACACTCGCGAAATCGCGGACTCGCAAACACTCGCGAAATCGCGGACTCGCGAACACTCGCGAAATCGCGGACTCGCGAACACTCGCGAAATCGCGGACTCTCAAACACTCGCGAAATCACGGACTTGTGAACACTCCCGAAATCGCGGACTCGCAAACACTCGCGAAATCGCGGACTCGTGAACACTCGCGGACTCGCGGACTCGCGAACACCCGCGAAATCGCGGACTCGCAAACACTCGCGAAATCGCGGACTCGCAAACACTCGCGAAATCGCGGACTCGTGAACACCCGCGAAATCGCGGACTCGCAAACACTCGCGAAATCGCGGACTCGTGAACACTCGCGGACTCGCAAACACTCGCGAAATCGCGGACTCGCGAACACCCGCGAAATCGCGGACTCGCAAACACTCGCGAAATCGCGGACTCGCGAACACTCGCGAAATCGCGGACTCTCGAACACTCGCGAACACCCGCGAAATCGCGGACTCGCAAACACTCGCGAAATCGCGGACTCGCAAACACTCGCGAAATCGCGGACTCGCGTACTCGCGCAAACTCGCGAAATCGCGGACTCGCGAACACCCGCGAAATCGCGGACTCGCAAACACTCACGAAATCGCGCACTCGCGAACACTCGCGAAATTGCGGACTCGCAAACACTCGCGAACACCAGCGAAATCGCGGACTCGCAAACACTCGCGAAATCGCGGACTCGCGTACTCGCAATCACTCGCGAAATCGCGGACTCGCGAACACTCGCGAAATCGCGGACTTGCAAACACTCGCGAAATCGCGGACCCGCGAACACTCGCAAAATCGCGGACTCGCAAACCCTCGCGAAATCACGGACTTGTGAACACTCGCGAAATCGCGGACTGGCAAACACTCGCGAAATCGCGGACTCTCAAACACTCGCGAAATCACGGACTTGTGAACACTCGCGAAATCGCGGACTGGCAAACACTCGCGAAATCGCGGACTCGCGAACACCCGCGAAATCGCGGACTCGCAAACACTCCCGAAATCGCGGACTCGTGAACACTCGCGGACTCGCAAACACTCGCGAAATCGCGGACTCGCGAACACCCGCCAAATCGCGGACTCGCGAACACTCGCGAAATCGCGGACTCGCGAAAGCTCGCGAAATCGCGGACTCGCGTACTCGCAATCACTCGCGAAATCGCGGACTCGCGAACACCCGCGAAATCGCGGACTCGCGAACACTCGCGAAATCGCGAACTCGCAAACACTCGCGAAATCGCGGACTCGCGAACACTCGCGAAATCGCGGACTCGTGAACACTCGCGGACTCGCAAACACTCGCGAAATCGCGGACTCGCGAACACCCGCGAAATCGCGGACTCGCAAACACTCGCGAAATCGCGGACTCGCGAACACTCGCGAAATCGCGGACTCTCGAACACTCGCGAACACCCGCGAAATCGCGGACTCGCAAACACTCGCGAAATCGCGGACTCGCAAACACTCGCGAAATCGCGGACTCGCGTACTCGCGCAAACTCGCGAAATCGCGGACTCGCGAACACCCGCGAAATCGCGGACTCGCAAACACTCACGAAATCGCGCACTCGCGAACACTCGCGAAATTGCGGACTCGCAAACACTCGCGAAATCGCGGACTCGCGAACACTCGCAAAATCGCGGACTCGCAAACACTCGCGAAATCACGGACTTGTGAACACTCGCGAAATCGCGGACTCGTGAACACTCGCGGACTCGCGAACACTCGCGAAATCGCGGACTCGCGAACACTCGCGAAATCGCGGACTCGCGAACACTCGTGAAATCGCGGACCCGCGAACACTCGCAAAATCGCGGACTCGCAAACCCTCGCGAAATCACGGACTTGTGAACACTCGCGAAATCGGGGACTGGCAAACACTCGCGAAATCGCGGACTCTCAAACACTCGCGAAATCACGGACTCGTGAACACTCGCGGACTCGCAAACACTCGCGAAATCGCGGACTCGCAAACACTCGCGAAATCGCGGACTCGCGAACACCCGCGAAATCGCGGACTCTCGAACACTCGCGAACACCAGCGAAATCGCGGACTCGCAAACACTCGCGAAATCGCGGACTCGCGTACTCGCAATCACTCGCGAAATCGCGGACTCGCGAACACTCGCGAAATCGCGGACTTGCAAACACTCGCGAAATCGCGGACCCGCGAACACTCGCAAAATCGCGGACTCGCAAACCCTCGCGAAATCACGGACTTGTGAACACTCGCGAAATCGCGGACTGGCAAACACTCGCGAAATCGCGGACTCTCAAACACTCGCGAAATCACGGACTTGTGAACACTCGCGAAATCGCGGACTGGCAAACACTCGCGAAATCGCGGACTCGCGAACACCCGCGAAATCGCGGACTCGCAAACACTCCCGAAATCGCGGACTCGTGAACACTCGCGGACTCGCAAACACTCGCGAAATCGCGGACTCGCGAACACCCGCCAAATCGCGGACTCGCGAACACTCGCGAAATCGCGGACTCGCGAAAGCTCGCGAAATCGCGGACTCGCGTACTCGCAATCACTCGCGAAATCGCGGACTCGCGAACACCCGCGAAATCGCGGACTCGCGAACACTCGCGAAATCGCGAACTCGCAAACACTCGCGAAATCGCGGACTCGCGAACACTCGCGAAATCGCGGACTCGCGAACACTCGCGAAATCGCGGACTCTCAAACACTCGCGAAATCACGGACTTGTGAACACTCGCGAAATCGCGGACTCGCAAACACTCGCGAAATCGCGGACTCGTGAACACTCGCGGACTCGCGTACTCGCGAACACCCGCGAAATCGCGGACTCGCAAACACTCGCGAAATCGCGGACTCGTGAACACCCGCGAAATCGCGGACTCGCAAACACTCGCGAAATCGCGGACTCGTGAACACTCGCGGACTCGCAAACACTCGCGAAATCGCGGACTCGCAAACACTCGCGAAATCGCGGACTCGCGAACACCCGCGAAATCGCGGACTCGCAAACACTCGCGAAATCAAGGACTCGTGAACACTCGCGGACTCGCAAACACTCGCGAAATCGCGGACTCGCAAACACTCGCGAAATCGCGGACTCGCGAACACCCGCGAAATCGCGGACTCTCGAACACTCGCGAACACCCGCGAAATCGCGGACTCGCAAACACTCGCGAAATCGCGGACTCGCAAACACTCGCGAAATCGCGGACTCGCGTACTCGCGCAAACTCGCGAAATCGCGGACTCGCGAACACCCGCGAAATCGCGGACTCGCAAACACTCACGAAATCGCGCACTCGTGAACACTCCCGAAATCGCGGAATCGCGAACACTCGCGAAATCGCGGACTCGCGTACTCGCAATCACTCGCGAAATCGCGGACTCGCGAACACTCGCGAAATCGCGGACTTGCAAACACTCGCGAAATCGCGGACCCGCGAACACTCGCAAAATCGCGGACTCGCAAACCCTCGCGAAATCACGGACTTGTGAACACTCGCGAAATCGCGGACTGGCAAACACTCGCGAAATCGCGGACTCTCAAACACTCGCGAAATCACGGACTTGTGAACACTCGCGAAATCGCGGACTGGCAAACACTCGCGAAATCGCGGACTCGCGAACACCCGCGAAATCGCGGACTCGCAAACACTCCCGAAATCGCGGACTCGTGAACACTCGCGGACTCGCAAACACTCGCGAAATCGCGGACTCGCGAACACCCGCCAAATCGCGGACTCGCGAACACTCGCGAAATCGCGGACTCGCGAAAGCTCGCGAAATTGCGGACTCGCGTACTCGCAATCACTCGCGAAATCGCGGACTCGCGAACACCCGCGACATCGCGGACTCGCAAACACTCGCGAAATCGCGGACTCGCAAACACTCGCGAAATCGCGGACTCGCGAACACTCGCGAAATCGCGGACTCGCGAACACTCGCGAAATCGCGGACTCTCAAACACTCGCGAAATCACGGACTTGTGAACACTCCCGAAATCGCGGACTCGCAAACACTCGCGAAATCGCGGACTCGTGAACACTCGCGGACTCGCGAACACCCGCGAAATCGCGGACTCGCAAACACTCGCGAAATCGCGGACTCGTGAACACTCGCGGACTCGCAAACACTCGCGAAATCGCGGACTCGCGAACACCCGCGAAATCGCGGACTCGCAAACACTCGCGAAATCGCGGACTCGCAAACACTCGCGAAATCGCGGACTCGCGAACACCCGCGAAATCGCGGACTCGCAAACACTCGCGAAATCGCGGACTCGCGAACACTCGCGAAATCGCGGACTCTCGAACACTCGCGAACACCCGCGAAATCGCGGACTCGCAAACACTCGCGAAATCGCGGACTCGCAAACACTCGCGAAATCGCGGACTCGCGTACTCGCGCAAACTCGCGAAATCGCGGACTCGCGAACACCCGCGAAATCGCGGACTCGCAAACACTCACGAAATCGCGCACTCGCGAACACTCGCGAAATTGCGGACTCGCGAAATCGCGGACTCGTGAACACTCGCGGACTCGCGGACTCGCGAACACCCGCGAAATCGCGGACTCGAAAACACTCGCGAAATCGCGGACTCGTGAACACCCGCGAAATCGCGGACTCGCGAACACTCGCGAAATCGCGGACTCTCGAACACTCGCGAACACCCGCGAAATCGCGGACTCGCAAACACTCGCGAAATCGCGGACTCGCGTACTCGCGCAAACTCGCGAAATCGCGGACTCGCGAACACCCGCGAAATCGCGGACTCGCAAACACTCACGAAATCGCGCACTCGCGAACACTCGCGAAATCGCGGACTCGCGAACACTCGCGAAATCGCGGACTCGCGAACACTCGCGAAATCGCGGACTCGCGAACACTAGCGAAATCACGGACTCGCCAACACTCGCGAAATCACGGACTCGCAAACACTCGCGAAATCGCGGACTCGCGAACACCCGCGAAATCGCGGACTCGCAAACACTCGCGAAATCGCGGACTCGCGAACACCCGCCAAATCGCGTACTCGCAATCACTCGCGAAATCGCGGACTCGCGTACTCGCAAACACTCGCGAAATCGCGGACTCGCGAACACTCGCGAAATCGCGGACTCGCGAACACTCGCGAAATCACGGACTCGCGAACACTCGCGAAATCGCGGACTCGCAAACACTCGCGAAATCGCGGACTCGCGAACACTCGCAAAATCGCGTACTCGCAATCACTCGCGAAATCGCGGACTCGCGAACACCCGCGACATCGCGGACTCGCAAACACTCGCGAAATCGCGGACTCGCAAACACTCGCGAAATCGCGGACTCGCGAACACTCGCGAAATCGCGGACTCGCGAACACTCGCGAAATTGCGGACTCGCGAAATCGCGGACTCGTGAACACTCGCGGACTCGCGGACTCGCGAACACCCGCGAAATCGCGGACTCGAAAACACTCGCGAAATCGCGGACTCGTGAACACCCGCGAAATCGCGGACTCGCGAACACTCGCGAAATCGCGGACTCTCGAACACTCGCGAACACCCGCGAAATCGCGGACTCGCAAACACTCGCGAAATCGCGGACTCGCGTACTCGCGCAAACTCGCGAAATCGCGGACTCGCGAACACCCGCGAAATCGCGGACTCGCAAACACTCACGAAATCGCGCACTCGCGAACACTCGCGAAATCGCGGACTCGCGAACACTCGCGAAATCGCGGACTCGCGAACACTCGCGAAATCGCGGACTCGCGAACACTAGCGAAATCACGGACTCGCCAACACTCGCGAAATCACGGACTCGCAAACACTCGCGAAATCGCGGACTCGCGAACACCCGCGAAATCGCGGACTCGCAAACACTCGCGAAATCGCGGACTCGCGAACACTCGCGAAATCGCGGACTCGCGAACACTCGCGAAATCACGGACTCGCGAACACTCGCGAAATCGCGGACTCGCAAACACTCGCGAAATCGCGGACTCGCGAACACTCGCAAAATCGCGGACTCGCAAACACTCGCGAAATCACGGACTTGTGAACACTCGCGAAATCGCGGACTCGTGAACACTCGCGGACTCGCGAACACTCGCGAAATCGCGGATTCGCGAACACTCGCGAAATCGCGGACTCTCAAACACTCGCGAAATCACGGACTTGTGAACACTCGCGAAATCGCGGACTGGCAAACACTCGCGAAATCGCGGACTCGCGAACACCCGCGAAATCGCGGACTCGCAAACACTCGCGGACTCGCAAACACTCGTGAACACTCGCGGACTCGCAAACACTCGCGAAATCGCGGACTCGCGAGGACTCGCGAAATCGCGGACTCGCGAACACTCGCAAAATCGCGGACTCGCGAACACTCGCGAAATCGCGGACTCGCAAACACTCGCGAAATCGCGGACTCGCGAACACTCGCGAAATCGCTGAATCTCGAACACTCGCGAACACCCGCGAAATCGCGGACTCGCAAACACTCGCGAAATCGCGGACTCGCAAACACTCGCGAAATCGCGGACTCGCGAACACTCGCGAAATCGCGGACTCGCGAAATCGCGGACTCGCAAACACTCGCGAAATCGCGGACTCGCAAACACTCGCGTAATCGCGGACTCGCGTACTCGCAATCACTCGCGAAATCGCGGACTCGCGAACACCCGCGACATCGCGGACTCGCAAACACTCGCGAAATCGCGGACTCGCAAACACTCGCGAAATCGCGGACTCGCGAACACTCGCGAAATCGCGGACTCGCGAACACTCGCGAAATCGCGGACTCTCAAACACTCGCGAAATCACGGACTTGTGAACACTCCCGAAATCGCGGACTCGCGAACACCCGCGAAATCGCGGACTCGCAAACACTCGCGAAATCGCGGACTCGCGAACACCCGCGAAATCGCGGACTCGCGAACACTCGCGAAATCGCGGACTCGCGAACACTCGCGAAATCGCGGACTCGCGAACACTCGCGAAATCGCGGACTCGCGAACACTAGCGAAATCACGGACTCGCCAACACTCGCGAAATCACGGACTCGCAAACACTCGCGAAATCGCGGACTCGCGTACTCGCGCAAACTCGCGAAATCGCGGACTCGCGAACACCCGCGAAATCGCGGACTCGCAAACACTCACGAAATCGCGGACTCGCAAACACTCACGAAATCGCGCACTCGCGAACACTCGCGAAATCGCGGACTCGCGAACACTCGCGAAATCGCGGACTCGCAAACACTCGCGAAATCGCGGACTCGTGAACACTCGCGGACTCGCGAACACCCGCGAAATCGCGGACTCGCAAACACTCGCGAAATCGCGGACTCGTGAACACCCGCGAAATCGCGGACTCGCGAACACTCGCGAAATCGCGGACTCTCGAACACTCGCGAACACCCGCGAAATCGCGGACTCGCAAACACTCGCGAAATCGCGGACTCGCGTACTCGCGCAAACTCGCGAAATCGCGGACTCGCGAACACCCGCGAAATCGCGGACTCGCAAACACTCACGAAATCGCGCACTCGCGAACACTCGCGAAATCGCGGACTCGCAAACACTCGCGAAATCGCGGACTCGCGAACACCCGCGAAATCGCGGACTCGCAAACACTCCCGAAATCGCGGACTCGTGAACACTCGCGGACTCGCAAACACTCGCGAAATCGCGGACTCGCGAACACCCGCCAAATCGCGGACTCGCGAACACTCGCGAAATCGCGGACTCGCGAAAGCTCGCGAAATCGCGGACTCGCGTACTCGCAATCACTCGCGAAATCGCGGACTCGCGAACACCCGCGACATCGCGGACTCGCAAACACTCGCGAAATCGCGGACTCGCAAACACTCGCGAAATCGCGGACTCGCGAACACTCGCGAAATCGCGGACTCGCGAACACTCGCGAAATCGCGGACTCTCAAACACTCGCGAAATCACGGACTTGTGAACACTCCCGAAATCGCGGACTCGCAAACACTCGCGAAATCGCGGACTCGTGAACACTCGCGGACTCGCGGACTCGCGAACACCCGCGAAATCGCGGACTCGCAAACACTCGCAAAATCGCGGACTCGTGAACACCCGCGAAATCGCGGACTCGCAAACACTCGCGAAATCGCGGACTCGTGAACACTCGCGGACTCGCAAACACTCGCGAAATCGCGGACTCGCGAACACCCGCGAAATCGCGGACTCGCAAACACTCGCGAAATCGCGGACTCGCAAACACTCGCGAAATCGCGGACTCGCGAACACCCGCGAAATCGCGGACTCGCAAACACTCGCGAAATCGCGGACTCGCAAACACTCGCGAAATCGCGGAATCGCGTACTCGCGCAAACTCGCGAAATCGCGGACTCGCGAACACCCGCGAAATCGCGGACTCGCAAACACTCACGAAATCGCGCACTCGCGAACACTCACGAAATCGCGCACTCGCGAACACTCGCGAAATTGCGGACTCGCAAACACTCGCGAAATCGCGGACTCGCGAACACTCGCAAAATCGCGGACTCGCAAACACTCGCGAAATCACGGACTTGTGAACACTCGCGAAATCGCGGACTCGTGAACACTCGCGGACTCGCGAACACTCGCGAAATCGCGGACTCGCGAACACTCGCGAAATCGCGGACTCGTGAACACTCGTGAAATCGCGGACCCGCGAACACTCGCAAAATCGCGGACTCGCAAACCCTCGCGAAATCACGGACTTGTGAACACTCGCGAAATCGCGGACTCGCGAACACCCGCCAAATCGCGTACTCGCAATCACTCGCGAAATCGCGGACTCGTGAACACTCGCGGACTCGCAAACACTCGCGAAATCGCGGACTCGCAAACACTCGCGAAATCGCGGACTCGCGAACACCCGCGAAATCGCGGACTCTCGAACACTCGCGAACACCCGCGAAATCGCGGACTCGCAAACACTCGCGAAATCGCGGACTCGCAAACACTCGCGAAATCGCGGACTCGCGTACTCGCGCAAACTCGCGGACTCGCGAACACCCGCGAAATCGCGGACTCGCAAACACTCACGAAATCGCGCACTCGTGAACACTCCCGAAATCGCGGACTCGCGAACACTCGCGAAATCGCGGACTCGCGTACTCGCAATCACTCGCGAAATCGCGGACTCGCGAACACTCGCGAAATCGCGGACTTGCAAACACTCGCGAAATCGCGGACCCGCGAACACTCGCAAAATCGCGGACTCGCAAACCCTCGCGAAATCACGGACTTGTGAACACTCGCGAAATCGCGGACTGGGAAACACTCGCCAAATCGCGGACTCTCAAACACTCGCGAAATCACGGACTTGTGAACACTCGCGAAATCGCGGACTCGCAAACACTCGCGAAATCGCGGACTCGTGAACACTCGCGGACTCGCAAACACTCGCGAAATCGCGGACTCGCGAACACCCGCCAAATCGCGGACTCGCGAACACTCGCGAAATCGCGGACTCGCGAAAGCTCGCGAAATCGCGGACTCGCGTACTCGCAATCACTCGCGAAATCGCGGACTCGCGAACACCCGCGACATCGCGGACTCGCAAACACTCGCGAAATCGCGGACTCGCAAACACTCGCGAAATCGCGGACTCGCGAACACTCGCGAAATCGCGGACTCGCGAACACTCGCGAAATCGCGGACTCTCAAACACTCGCGAAATCACGGACTTGTGAACACTCCCGAAATCGCGGACTCGCAAACACTCGCGAAATCGCGGACTCGTGAACACTCGCGGACTCGCGGACTCGCGAACACCCGCGAAATCGCGGACTCGCAAACACTCGCGAAATCGCGGACTCGTGAACACCCGCGAAATCGCGGACTCGCAAACACTCGCGAAATCGCGGACTCGTGAACACTCGCGGACTCGCAAACACTCGCGAAATCGCGGACTGGCGAACACCCGCGAAATCGCGGACTCGCAAACACTCGCGAAATCGCGGAATCGCGTACTCGCGCAAACTCGCGAAATCGCGGACTCGCGAACACCCGCGAAATCGCGGACTCGCAAACACTCACGAAATCGCGCACTCGCGAACACTCACGAAATCGCGCACTCGCGAACACTCGCGAAATTGCGGACTCGCAAACACTCGCGAAATCGCGGACTCGCGAACACTCGCAAAATCGCGGACTCGCAAACACTCGCGAAATCACGGACTTGTGAACACTCGCGAAATCGCGGACTCGTGAACACTCGCGGACTCGCGAACACTCGCGAAATCGCGGACTCGCGAACACTCGCGAAATCGCGGACTCGCGAACACTCGTGAAATCGCGGACCCGCGAACACTCGCAAAATCGCGGACTCGCAAACCCTCGCGAAATCACGGACTTGTGAACACTCGCGAAATCGCGGACTGGCAAACACTCGCGAAATCGCGGACTCTCAAACACTCGCGAAATCACGGACTCGTGAACACTCGCGGACTCGCAAACACTCGCGAAATCGCGGACTCGCAAACACTCGCGAAATCGCGGACTCGCGAACACCCGCGAAATCGCGGACTCTCGAACACTCGCGAACACCAGCGAAATCGCGGACTCGCAAACACTCGCGAAATCGCGGACTCGCGTACTCGCAATCACTCGCGAAATCGCGCACTCGCGAACACTCGCGAAATCGCGGACCCGCGAACACTCGCAAAATCGCGGACTCGCAAACCCTCGCGAAATCACGGACTTGTGAACACTCGCGAAATCGCGGACTGGCAAACACTCGCGAAATCGCGGACTCTCAAACACTCGCGAAATCACGGACTTGTGAACACTCGCGAAATCGCGGACTGGCAAACACTCGCGAAATCGCGGACTCGCGAACACCCGCGAAATCGCGGACTCGCAAACACTCCCGAAATCGCGGACTCGTGAACACTCGCGGACTCGCAAACACTCGCGAAATCGCGGACTCGCGAACACCCGCCAAATCGCGGACTCGCGAACACTCGCGAAATCGCGGACTCGCGAAAGCTCGCGAAATCGCGGACTCGCGTACTCGCAATCACTCGCGAAATCGCGGACTCGCGAACACCCGCGAAATCGCGGACTCGCAAACACTCGCGAAATCGCGGACTCGCAAACACTCGCGAAATCGCGGACTCGCGAACACTCGCGAAATCGCGGACTCGCGAACACTCGCGAAATCGCGGACTCTCAAACACTCGCGAAATCACGGACTTGTGAACACTCGCGAAATCGCGGACTCGCAAACACTCGCGAAATCGCGGACTCGTGAACACTCGCGGACTCGCGTACTCGCGAACACCCGCGAAATCGCGGACTCGCAAACACTCGCGAAATCGCGGACTCGTGAACACCCGCGAAATCGCGGACTCGCAAACACTCGCGAAATCGCGGACTCGTGAACACTCGCGGACTCGCAAACACTCGCGAAATCGCGGACTCGCAAACACTCGCGAAATCGCGGACTCGCGAACACCCGCGAAATCGCGGACTCGCAAACACTCGCGAAATCGCGGACTCGTGAACACTCGCGGACTCGCAAACACTCGCGAAATCGCGGACTCGCAAACACTCGCGAAATCGCGGACTCGCGAACACCCGCGAAATCGCGGACTCTCGAACACTCGCGAACACCCGCGAAATCGCGGACTCGCAAACACTCGCGAAATCGCGGACTCGCAAACACTCGCGAAATCGCGGACTCGCGTACTCGCGCAAACTCGCGAAATCGCGGACTCGCGAACACCCGCGAAATCGCGGACTCGCAAACACTCACGAAATCGCGCACTCGTGAACACTCCCGAAATCGCGGACTCGCGAACACTCGCAAAAACGCGGACTCGCGTACTCGCAATCACTCGCGAAATCGCGGACTCGCGAACACTCGCGAAATCGCGGACTTGCAAACACTCGCGAAATCGCGGACCCGCGAACACTCGCAAAATCGCGGACTCGCAAACCCTCGCGAAATCACGGACTTGTGAACACTCGCGAAATCGCGGACTGGCAAACACTCGCGAAATCGCGGACTCTCAAACACTCGCGAAATCGCGGACTCGCGAACACCCGCGAAATCGCGGACTCGCAAACACTCCCGAAATCGCGGACTCGTGAACACTCGCGGACTCGCAAACACTCGCGAAATCGCGGACTCGCGAACACCCGCCAAATCGCGGACTCGCGAACACTCGCGAAATCGCGGACTCGCGAAAGCTCGCGAAATCGCGGACTCGCGTACTCGCAATCACTCGCGAAATCGCGGACTCGCGAACACCCGCGAAATCGCGGACTCGCAAACACCCGCGAAATCGCGGACTCGCAAACACTCGCGAAATCGCGGACTCGCAAACACTCGCGAAATCGCGGACTCGCGAACACTCGCGAAATCGCGGACTCGCGAACACTCGCGAAATCGCGGACTCTCAAACACTCGCGAAATCACGGACTTGTGAACACTCGCGAAATCGCGGACTCGCAAACACTCGCAAAATCGCGGACTCGTGAACACTCGCGGACTCGCGTACTCGCGAACACCCGCGAAATCGCGGACTCGCAAACACTCGCGAAATCGCGGACTCGTGAACACCCGCGAAATCGCGGACTCGCAAACACTCGCGAAATCGCGGACTCGTGAACACTCGCGGACTCGCAAACACTCGCGAAATCGCGGACTCGCAAACACTCGCGAAATCGCGGACTCGCGAACACCCGCGAAATCGCGGACTCGCAAACACTCGCGAAATCGCGGACTCGTGAACACTCGCGGACTCGCAAACACTCGCGAAATCGCGGACTCGCAAACACTCGCGAAATCGCGGACTCGCGAACACCCGCGAAATCGCGGACTCTCGAACACTCGCGAACACCCGCGAAATCGCGGACTCGCAAACACTCGCGAAATCGCGGACTCGCAAACACTCGCGAAATCGCGGACTCGCGTACTCGCGCAAACTCGCGAAATCGCGGACTCGCGAACACCCGCGAAATCGCGGACTCGCAAACACTCACGAAATCGCGCACTCGTGAATACTCCCGAAATCGCGGACTCGCGAACACTCGCAAAATCGCGGACTCGCGTACTCGCAATCACTCGCGAAATCGCGGACTCGCGAACACTCGCGAAATCGCGGACTTGCAAACACTCGCGAAATCGCGGACCCGCGAACACTCGCAAAATCGCGGACTCGCAAACCCTCGCGAAATCACGGACTTGTGAACACTCGCGAAATCGCGGACTGGCAAACACTCGCGAAATCGCGGACTCTCAAACACTCGCGAAATCGCGGACTCGTGAATACTCGCGGACTCGCAAACACTCGCGAAATCGCGGACTCGCGAACACCCGCCAAATCGCGGACTCGCGAACACTCGCGAAATCGCGGACTCGCGAAAGCTCGCGAAATCGCGGACTCGCGTACTCGCAATCACTCGCGAAATCGCGGACTCGTGAACACTCGCGGACTCGCAAACACCCGCGACATCGCGGACTCGCAAACACTCGCGAAATCGCGGACTCGCAAACACTCGCGAAATCGCGGACTCGCGAACACTCGCGAAATCGCGGACTCGCGAACACTCGCGAAATCGCGGACTCTCAAACACTCGCGAAATCACGGACTTGTGAACACTCCCGAAATCGCGGACTCGCAAACACTCGCGAAATCGCGGACTCGTGAACACTCGCGGACTCGCGGACTCGCGAACACTCGCGAAATCGCGGACTCGCGAACACTCGCGAAATCGCGGACTCGCGAACACTCGTGAAATCGCGGACCCGCGAACACTCGCAAAATCGCGGACTCGCAAACCCTCGCGAAATCACGGACTTGTGAACACTCGCGAAATCGCGGACTGGCAAACACTCGCGAAATCGCGGACTCTCAAACACTCGCGAAATCACGGACTCGTGAACACTCGCGGACTCGCAAACACTCGCGAAATCGCGGACTCGCAAACACTCGCGAAATCGCGGACTCGCGAACACCCGCGAAATCGCGGACTCTCGAACACTCGCGAACACCAGCGAAATCGCGGACTCGCAAACACTCGCGAAATCGCGGACTCGCGTACTCGCAATCACTCGCGAAATCGCGCACTCGCGAACACTCGCGAAATCGCGGACCCGCGAACACTCGCAAAATCGCGGACTCGCAAACCCTCGCGAAATCACGGACTTGTGAACACTCGCGAAATCGCGGACTGGCAAACACTCGCGAAATCGCGGACTCTCAAACACTCGCGAAATCACGGACTTGTGAACACTCGCGAAATCGCGGACTGGCAAACACTCGCGAAATCGCGGACTCGCGAACACCCGCGAAATCGCGGACTCGCAAACACTCCCGAAATCGCGGACTCGTGAACACTCGCGGACTCGCAAACACTCGCGAAATCGCGGACTCGCGAACACCCGCCAAATCGCGGACTCGCGAACACTCGCGAAATCGCGGACTCGCGAAAGCTCGCGAAATCGCGGACTCGCGTACTCGCAATCACTCGCGAAATCGCGGACTCGCGAACACCCGCGAAATCGCGGACTCGCAAACACTCGCGAAATCGCGGACTCGCAAACACTCGCGAAATCGCGGACTCGCGAACACTCGCGAAATCGCGGACTCGCGAACACTCGCGAAATCGCGGACTCTCAAACACTCGCGAAATCACGGACTTGTGAACACTCGCGAAATCGCGGACTCGCAAACACTCGCGAAATCGCGGACTCGTGAACACTCGCGGACTCGCGTACTCGCGAACACCCGCGAAATCGCGGACTCGCAAACACTCGCGAAATCGCGGACTCGTGAACACCCGCGAAATCGCGGACTCGCAAACACTCGCGAAATCGCGGACTCGTGAACACTCGCGGACTCGCAAACACTCGCGAAATCGCGGACTCGCAAACACTCGCGAAATCGCGGACTCGCGAACACCCGCGAAATCGCGGACTCGCAAACACTCGCGAAATCGCGGACTCGTGAATACTCGCGGACTCGCAAACACTCGCGAAATCGCGGACTCGCAAACACTCGCGAAATCGCGGACTCGCGAACACCCGCGAAATCGCGGACTCTCGAACACTCGCGAACACCCGCGAAATCGCGGACTCGCAAACACTCGCGAAATCGCGGACTCGCAAACACTCGCGAAATCGCGGACTCGCGTACTCGCGCAAACTCGCGAAATCGCGGACTCGCGAACACCCGCGAAATCGCGGACTCGCAAACACTCACGAAATCGCGCACTCGTGAACACTCCCGAAATCGCGGACTCGCGAACACTCGCAAAATCGCGGACTCGCGTACTCGCAATCACTCGCGAAATCGCGGACTCGCGAACACTCGCGAAATCGCGGACTTGCAAACACTCGCGAAATCGCGGACCCGCGAACACTCGCAAAATCGCGGACTCGCAAACCCTCGCGAAATCACGGACTTGTGAACACTCGCGAAATCGCGGACTGGCAAACACTCGCGAAATCGCGGACTCTCAAACACTCGCGAAATCGCGGACTCGCGAACACCCGCGAAATCGCGGACTCGCAAACACTCCCGAAATCGCGGACTCGTGAACACTCGCGGACTCGCAAACACTCGCGAAATCGCGGACTCGCGAACACCCGCCAAATCGCGGACTCGCGAACACTCGCGAAATCGCGGACTCGCGAAAGCTTGCGAAATCGCGGACTCGCGTACTCGCAATCACTCGCGAAATCGCGGATTCGCGAACACCCGCGACATCGCGGACTCGCAAACACTCGCGAAATCGCGGACTCGCAAACACTCGCGAAATCGCGGACTCGCGAACACTCGCGAAATCGCGGACTCGCGAACACTCGCGAAATCGCGGACTCTCAAACACTCGCGAAATCACGGACTTGTGAACACTCCCGAAATCGCGGACTCGCAAACACTCGCGAAATCGCGGACTCGTGAACACTCGCGTACTCGCGGACTCGCGAACACCCGCGAAATCGCGGACTCGCAAACACTCGCGAAATCGCGGACTCGTGAACACCCGCGAAATCGCGGACTCGCAAACACTCGCGAAATCGCGGACTCGTGAACACTCGCGGACTCGCAAACACTCGCGAAATCGCGGACTCGCGAACACCCGCGAAATCGCGGACTCGCAAACACTCGCGAAATCGCGGACTCGCAAACACTCGCGAAATCGCGGACTCGCGAACACCCGCGAAATCGCGGACTCGCAAACACTCGCGAAATCGCGGACTCGCGAACACTCGCGAAATCGCGGACTCTCGAACACTCGCGAACACCCGCGAAATCGCGGACTCGCAAACACTCGCGAAATCGCGGACTCGCAAACACTCGCGAAATCGCGGACTCGCGTACTCGCGCAAACTCGCGAAATCGCGGACTCGCAAACACCCGCGAAATCGCGGACTCGCGAACACTCGCGAAATCACGGACTCGCAAACACTCGCGAAATCGCGGACTCGCGAACACCCGCGAAATCGCGGACTCTCGAACACTCGCGAACACCCGCGAAATCGCGGACTCGCAAACACTCGCGAAATCGCGGACTCGCAAACACTCGCGAAATCGCGGACTCGCGTACTCGCGCAAACTCGCGAAATCGCGGACTCGCGAACACCCGCGAAATCGCGGACTCGCAAACACTCACGCAATCGCGCACTCGTGAACACTCCCGAAATCGCGGAATCGCGAACACTCGCGAAATCGCGGACTCGCGTACTCGCAATCACTCGCGAAATCGCGGACTCGCGAACACTCGCGAAATCGCGGACTTGCAAACACTCGCGAAATCGCGGACCCGCGAACACTCGCAAAATCGCGGACTCGCAAACCCTCGCGAAATCACGGACTTGTGAACACTCGCGAAATCGCGGACTGGCAAACACTCGCGAAATCGCGGACTCTCAAACACTCGCGAAATCACGGACTTGTGAACACTCGCGAAATCGCGGACTCGCAAACACTCGCGAAATCGCGGACTCGCGAACACCCGCGAAATCGCGGACTCGCAAACACTCCCGAAATCGCGGACTCGTGAACACTCGCGGACTCGCAAACACTCGCGAAATCGCGGACTCGCGAACACCCGCCAAATCGCGGACTCGCGAACACTCGCGAAATCGCGGACTCGCGAAAGCTCGCGAAATCGCGGACTCGCGTACTCGCAATCACTCGCGAAATCGCGGACTCGCGAACACCCGCGACATCGCGGACTCGCAAACACTCGCGAAATCGCGGACTCGCAAACACTCGCGAAATCGCGGACTCGCGAACACTCGCGAAATCGCGGACTCGCGAACACTCGCGAAATCGCGGACTCTCAAACACTCGCGAAATCACGGACTTGTGAACACTCCCGAAATCGCGGACTCGCAAACACTCGCGAAATCGCGGACTCGTGAACACTCGCGGACTCGCGGACTCGCGAACACCCGCGAAATCGCGGACTCGCAAACACTCGCGAAATCGCGGACTCGTGAACATCCGCGAAATCGCGGACTCGCAAACACTCGCGAAATCGCGGACTCGTGAACACTCGCGGACTCGCAAACACTCGCGAAATCGCGGACTCGCGAACACCCGCGAAATCGCGGACTCGCAAACACTCGCGAAATCGCGGACTCGCGAACACTCGCGAAATCGCGGACTCTCGAACACTCGCGAACACCCGCGAAATCGCGGACTCGCAAACACTCGCGAAATCGCGGACTCGCAAACACTCGCGAAATCGCGGACTCGCGTACTCGCGCAAACTCGCGAAATCGCGGACTCGCAAACACTCACGAAATCGCGCACTCGCGAACACTCGCGAAATTGCGGACTCGCAAACACTCGCGAAATCGCGGACTCGCGAACACTCGCAAAATCGCGGACTCGCAAACACTCGCGAAATCACGGACTTGTGAACACTCGCGAAATCGCGGACTCGTGAACACTCGCGGACTCGCGAACACTCGCGAAATCGCGGACTCGCGAACACTCGCGAAATCGCGGACTCGCGAACACTCGTGAAATCGCGGACCCGCGAACACTCGCAAAATCGCGGACTCGCAAACCCTCGCGAAATCACGGACTTGTGAACACTCGCGAAATCAAACACTCGCGAAATCGCGGACTCTCAAACACTCGCGAAATCGCGGACTCGCAAACACTCACGAAATCGCGCACTCGTGAACACTCCCAAAATCGCGGACTCGCAAACCCTCGCGAAATCACGGACTTGTGAACACTCGCGAAATCGCGGACTGGCAAACACTCGCGAAATCGCGGACTCTCAAACACTCGCGAAATCACGGACTTGTGAACACTCGCGAAATCGCGGACTGGCAAACACTCGCGAAATCGCGGACTCGCGAACACCCGCGAAATCGCGGACTCGCAAACACTCCCGAAATCGCGGACTCGTGAACACTCGCGGACTCGCAAACACTCGCGAAATCGCGGACTCGCAAACACTCGCGAAATCGCGGACTCGCGAACACCCGCGAAATCGCGGACTCTCGAACACTCGCGAACACCCGCGAAATCGCGGACTCGCAAACACTCCCGAAATCGCGGACTCGTGAACACTCGCGGACTCGCGGACTGGCAAACACTCGCGAAATCGCGGACTCGCGAACACCCGCGAAATCGCGGACTCGCAAACACTCCCGAAATCGCGGACTCGTGAACACTCGCGTACTCGCAATCACTCGCGAAATCGCGGACTCGCGAACACTCGCGAAATCGCGGACTCGCGAACACCCGCGAAATCGCGGACTCGCAAACACTCGCGAAATCGCGGACTCGCAAACACTCGCGAAATCGCGGACTCGCGTACTCGCGCAAACTCGCGAAATCGCGGACTCGCAAACACTCACGAAATCGCGCACTCGCGAACACTCGCGAAATTGCGGACTCGCAAACACTCGCGAAATCGCGGACTCGCGAACACTCGCAAAATCGCGGACTCGCAAACACTCGCGAAATCACGGACTTGTGAACACTCGCGAAATCGCGGACTCGTGAACACTCGCGGACTCGCGAACACTCGCGAAATCGCGGACTCGCGAACACTCGCGAAATCGCGGACTCGCGAACACTCGTGAAATCGCGGACCCGCGAACACTCGCAAAATCGCGGACTCGCAAACCCTCGCGAAATCACGGACTTGTGAACACTCGCGAAATCGCGGACTGGCAAACACTCGCGAAATCGCGGACTCTCAAACACTCGCGAAATCGCGGACTCGCGAACACCCGCGAAATCGCGGACTCTCGAACACTCGCGAACACCAGCGAAATCGCGGACTCGCAAACACTCGCGAAATCGCGGACTCGCGTACTCGCAATCACTCGCGAAATCGCGGACTCGCGAACACTCGCGAAATCGCGGACTTGCAAACACTCGCGAAATCGCGGACCCGCGAACACTCGCAAAATCGCGGACTCGCAAACCCTCGCGAAATCACGGACTTGTGAACACTCGCGAAATCGCGGACTGGCAAACACTCGCGAAATCGCGGACTCTCAAACACTCGCGAAATCACGGACTTGTGAACACTCGCGAAATCGCGGACTGGCAAACACTCGCGAAATCGCGGACTCGCGAACACCCGCGAAATCGCGGACTCGCAAACACTCCCGAAATCGCGGACTCGTGAACACTCGCGGACTCGCAAACACTCGCGAAATCGCGGACTCGCGAACACCCGCCAAATCGCGGACTCGCGAACACTCGCGAAATCGCGGACTCGCGAAAGCTCGCGAAATCGCGGACTCGCGTACTCGCAATCACTCGCGAAATCGCGGACTCGCGAACACCCGCGAAATCGCGGACTCGCGAACACTCGCGAAATCGCGGACTCGCAAACACTCGCGAAATCGCGGACTCGCGAACACTCGCGAAATCGCGGACTCGCGAACACTCGCGAAATCGCGGACTCTCAAACACTCGCGAAATCACGGACTTGTGAACACTCGCGAAATCGCGGACTCGCAAACACTCGCGAAATCGCGGACTCGTGAACACTCGCGGACTCGCGTACTCGCGAACACCCGCGAAATCGCGGACTCGCAAACACTCGCGAAATCGCGGACTCGTGAACACCCGCGAAATCGCGGACTCGCAAACACTCGCGAAATCGCGGACTCGTGAACACTCGCGGACTCGCAAACACTCGCGAAATCGCGGACTCGCAAACACTCGCGAAATCGCGGACTCGCGAACACCCGCGAAATCGCGGACTCGCAAACACTCGCGAAATCGCGGACTCGTGAACACTCGCGGACTCGCAAACACTCGCGAAATCGCGGACTCGCAAACACTCGCGAAATCGCGGACTCGCGAACACCCGCGAAATCGCGGACTCTCGAACACTCGCGAACACCCGCGAAATCGCGGACTCGCAAACACTCGCGAAATCGCGGACTCGCGTACTCGCGCAAACTCGCGAAATCGCGGACTCGCGAACACCCGCGAAATCACGGACTTGTGAACACTCGCGAAATCGCGGACTGGCAAACACTCGCGAAATCGCGGACTCTCAAACACTCGCGAAATCGCGGACTCGCAAACACTCACGAAATCGCGCACTCGTGAACACTCCCAAAATCGCGGACTCGCAAACCCTCGCGAAATCACGGACTTGTGAACACTCGCGAAATCGCGGACTGGCAAACACTCGCGAAATCGCGGACTCTCAAACACTCGCGAAATCACGGACTTGTGAACACTCGCGAAATCGCGGACTGGCAAACACTCGCGAAATCGCGGACTCGCGAACACCCGCGAAATCGCGGACTCGCAAACACTCCCGAAATCGCGGACTCGTGAACACTCGCGGACTCGCAAACACTCGCGAAATCGCGGACTCGCAAACACTCGCGAAATCGCGGACTCGCGAACACCCGCGAAATCGCGGACTCTCGAACACTCGCGAACACCCGCGAAATCGCGGACTCGCAAACACTCGCGAAATCGCGGACTCGCGTACTCGCGCAAACTCGCGAAATCGCGGACTCGCGAACACCCGCGAAATCACGGACTTGTGAACACTCGCGAAATCGCGGACTGGCAAACACTCGCGAAATCGCGGACTCTCAAACACTCGCGAAATCGCGGACTCGCAAACACTCACGAAATCGCGCACTCGTGAACACTCCCAAAATCGCGGACTCGCAAACCCTCGCGAAATCACGGACTTGTGAACACTCGCGAAATCGCGGACTGGCAAACACTCGCGAAATCGCGGACTCTCAAACACTCGCGAAATCACGGACTTGTGAACACTCGCGAAATCGCGGACTGGCAAACACTCGCGAAATCGCGGACTCGCGAACACCCGCGAAATCGCGGACTCGCAAACACTCCCGAAATCGCGGACTCGTGAACAACCGCGGACTCGCAAACACTCGCGAAATCGCGGACTCGCGAACACCCGCCAAATCGCGGACTCGCGAACACTCGCGAAATCGCGGACTCGCGAAAGCTCGCGAAATCGCGGACTCGCGTACTCGCAATCACTCGCGAAATCGCGGACTCGCGAACACCCGCGAAATCGCGGACTCGCGAACACTCGCGAAATCGCGGACTCGCAAACACTCGCGAAATCGCGGACTCGCGAACACTCGCGAAATCGCGGACTCGCGAACACTCGCGAAATCGTTGACTCGCAAACCCTCGCGAAATCACGGACTTGTGAACACTCGCGAAATCGCGGACTGGCAAACACTCGCGAAATCGCGGACTCTCAAACACTCGCGAAATCACGGACTTGTGAACACTCGCGAAATCGCGGACTGGCAAAAACTCGCGAAATCGCGGACTCGCGAACACCCGCGAAATCGCGGACTCGCAAACACTCCCGAAATCGCGGACTCGTGAACACTCGCGGACTCGCGGACTGGCAAACACTCGCGAAATCGCGGACTCGCGAACACCCGCGAAATCGCGGACTCGCAAACACTCCCGAAATCGCGGACTCGTGAACACTCGCGTACTCGCAATCACTCGCGAAATCGCGGACTCGCGAACACTCGCGAAATCGCGGACTCGCGAACACCCGCGAAATCGCGGACTCGCAAACACTCGCGAAATCGCGGACTCGCAAACACTCGCGAAATCGCGGACTCGCGTACTCGCGCAAACTCGCGAAATCGCGGACTCGCAAACACTCACGAAATCGCGCACTCGCGAACACTCGCGAAATTGCGGACTCGCAAACACTCGCGAAATCGCGGACTCGCGAACACTCGCAAAATCGCGGACTCGCAAACACTCGCGAAATCACGGACTTCTGAACACTCGCGAAATCGCGGACTCGTGAACACTCGCGGACTCGCGAACACTCGCGAAATCGCGGACTCGCGAACACTCGCGAAATCGCGGACTCGCGAACACTCGTGAAATCGCGGACCCGCGAACACTCACGAAATCGCGCACTCGCGAACACTCGCGAAATTGCGGACTCGCAAACACTCGCGAAATCGCGGACTCGCGAACACTCGCAAAATCGCGGACTCGCAAACACTCGCGAAATCACGGACTTGTGAACACTCGCGAAATCGCGGACTCGTGAACACTCGCGGACTCGCGAACACTCGCGAAATCGCGGACTCGCGAACACTCGCGAAATCGCGGACTCGCGAACACTCGTGAAATCGCGGACCCGCGAACACTCGCAAAATCGCGGACTCGCAAACCCTCGCGAAATCACGGACTTGTGAACACTCGCGAAATCGCGGACTGGCAAACACTCGCGAAATCGCGGACTCTCAAACACTCGCGAAATCGCGGACTCGCGAACACCCGCGAAATCGCGGACTCTCGAACACTCGCGAACACCAGCGAAATCGCGGACTCGCAAACACTCGCGAAATCGCGGACTCGCGTACTCGCAATCACTCGCGAAATCGCGGACTCGCGAACACTCGCGAAATCGCGGACTTGCAAACACTCGCGAAATCGCGGACCCGCGAACACTCGCAAAATCGCGGACTCGCAAACCCTCGCGAAATCACGGACTTGTGAACACTCGCGAAATCGCGGACTGGCAAACACTCGCGAAATCGCGGACTCTCAAACACTCGCGAAATCACGGACTTGTGAACACTCGCGAAATCGCGGACTGGCAAACACTCGCGAAATCGCGGACTCGCGAACACCCGCGAAATCGCGGACTCGCAAACACTCCCGAAATCGCGGACTCGTGAACACTCGCGGACTCGCAAACACTCGCGAAATCGCGGACTCGCGAACACCCGCCAAATCGCGGACTCGCGAACACTCGCGAAATCGCGGACTCGCGAAAGCTCGCGAAATCGCGGACTCGCGTACTCGCAATCACTCGCGAAATCGCGGACTCGCGAACACCCGCGAAATCGCGGACTCGCGAACACTCGCGAAATCGCGGACTCGCAAACACTCGCGAAATCGCGGACTCGCGAACACTCGCGAAATCGCGGACTCGCGAACACTCGCGAAATCGCGGACTCTCAAACACTCGCGAAATCACGGACTTGTGAACACTCGCGAAATCGCGGACTCGCAAACACTCGCGAAATCGCGGACTCGTGAACACTCGCGGACTCGCGTACTCGCGAACACCCGCGAAATCGCGGACTCGCAAACACTCGCGAAATCGCGGACTCGTGAACACCCGCGAAATCGCGGACTCGCAAACACTCGCGAAATCGCGGACTCGTGAACACTCGCGGACTCGCAAACACTCGCGAAATCGCGGACTCGCAAACACTCGCGAAATCGCGGACTCGCGAACACCCGCGAAATCGCGGACTCGCAAACACTCGCGAAATCGCGGACTCGTGAACACTCGCGGACTCGCAAACACTCGCGAAATCGCGGACTCGCAAACACTCGCGAAATCGCGGACTCGCGAACACCCGCGAAATCGCGGACTCTCGAACACTCGCGAACACCCGCGAAATCGCGGACTCGCAAACACTCGCGAAATCGCGGACTCGCGTACTCGCGCAAACTCGCGAAATCGCGGACTCGCGAACACCCGCGAAATCACGGACTTGTGAACACTCGCGAAATCGCGGACTGGCAAACACTCGCGAAATCGCGGACTCTCAAACACTCGCGAAATCGCGGACTCGCAAACACTCACGAAATCGCGCACTCGTGAACACTCCCAAAATCGCGGACTCGCAAACCCTCGCGAAATCACGGACTTGTGAACACTCGCGAAATCGCGGACTGGCAAACACTCGCGAAATCGCGGACTCTCAAACACTCGCGAAATCACGGACTTGTGAACACTCGCGAAATCGCGGACTGGCAAACACTCGCGAAATCGCGGACTCGCGAACACCCGCGAAATCGCGGACTCGCAAACACTCCCGAAATCGCGGACTCGTGAACACTCGCGGACTCGCAAACACTCGCGAAATCGCGGACTCGCAAACACTCGCGAAATCGCGGACTCGCGAACACCCGCGAAATCGCGGACTCTCGAACACTCGCGAACACCCGCGAAATCGCGGACTCGCAAACACTCGCGAAATCGCGGACTCGCGTACTCGCGCAAACTCGCGAAATCGCGGACTCGCGAACACCCGCGAAATCACGGACTTGTGAACACTCGCGAAATCGCGGACTGGCAAACACTCGCGAAATCGCGGACTCTCAAACACTCGCGAAATCGCGGACTCGCAAACACTCACGAAATCGCGCACTCGTGAACACTCCCAAAATCGCGGACTCGCAAACCCTCGCGAAATCACGGACTTGTGAACACTCGCGAAATCGCGGACTGGCAAACACTCGCGAAATCGCGGACTCTCAAACACTCGCGAAATCACGGACTTGTGAACACTCGCGAAATCGCGGACTGGCAAACACTCGCGAAATCGCGGACTCGCGAACACCCGCGAAATCGCGGACTCGCAAACACTCCCGAAATCGCGGACTCGTGAACAACCGCGGACTCGCAAACACTCGCGAAATCGCGGACTCGCGAACACCCGCCAAATCGCGGACTCGCGAACACTCGCGAAATCGCGGACTCGCGAAAGCTCGCGAAATCGCGGACTCGCGTACTCGCAATCACTCGCGAAATCGCGGACTCGCGAACACCCGCGAAATCGCGGACTCGCGAACACTCGCGAAATCGCGGACTCGCAAACACTCGCGAAATCGCGGACTCGCGAACACTCGCGAAATCGCGGACTCGCGAACACTCGCGAAATCGTTGACTCTCAAACACTCGCGAAATCACGGACTTGTGAACACTCGCGAAATCGCGGACTCGCAAACACTCGCGAAATCGCGGACTCGTGAACACTCGCGGACTCGCGTACTCGCGAACACCCGCGAAATCGCGGACTCGCAAACACTCGCGAAATCGCGGACTCGTGAACACCCGCGAAATCGCGGACTCGCAAACACTCGCGAAATCGCGGACTCGTGAACACTCGCGGACTCGCAAACACTCGCGAAATCGCGGACTCGCAAACACTCGCGAAATCGCGGACTCGCGAACACCCGCGAAATCGCGGACTCGCAAACACTCGCGAAATCGCGGACTCGTGAACACTCGCGGACTCGCAAACACTCGCGAAATCGCGGACTCGCAAACACTCGCGAAATCGCGGACTCGCGAACACCCGCGAAATCGCGGACTCTCGAACACTCGCGAACACCCGCGAAATCGCGGACTCGCAAACACTCGCGAAATCGCGGACTCGCGTACTCGCGCAAACTCGCGAAATCGCGGACTCGCGAACACCCGCGAAATCGCGGACTCGCAAACACTCACGAAATCGCGCACTCGTGAACACTCCCGAAATCGCGGAATCGCGAACACTCGCGAAATCGCGGACTCGCGTACTCGCAATCACTCGCGAAATCGCGGACTCGCGAACACTCGCGAAATCGCGGACTTGCAAACACTCGCGAAATCGCGGACCCGCGAACACTCGCAAAATCGCGGACTCGCAAACCCTCGCGAAATCACGGACTTGTGAACACTCGCGAAATCGCGGACTGGCAAACACTCGCGAAATCGCGGACTCTCAAACACTCGCGAAATCACGGACTTGTGAACACTCGCGAAATCGCGGACTGGCAAACACTCGCGAAATCGCGGACTCGCGAACACCCGCGAAATCGCGGACTCGCAAACACTCCCGAAATCGCGGACTCGTGAACACTCGCGGACTCGCAAACACTCGCGAAATCGCGGACTCGCGAACACCCGCCAAATCGCGGACTCGCGAACACTCGCGAAATCGCGGACTCGCGAAAGCTCGCGAAATCGCGGACTCGCGTACTCGCAATCACTCGCGAAATCGCGGACTCGCGAACACCCGCGAAATCGCGGACTCGCGAACACTCGCGAAATCGCGGACTCGCAAACACTCGCGAAATCGCGGACTCGCGAACACTCGCGAAATCGCGGACTCGCGAACACTCGCGAAATCGCGGACTCTCAAACACTCGCGAAATCACGGACTTGTGAACACTCGCGAAATCGCGGACTCGCAAACACTCGCGAAATCGCGGACTCGTGAACACTCGCGGACTCGCGTACTCGCGAACACCCGCGAAATCGCGGACTCGCAAACACTCGCGAAATCGCGGACTCGTGAACACCCGCGAAATCGCGGACTCGCAAACACTCGCGAAATCGCGGACTCGTGAACACTCGCGGACTCGCAAACACTCGCGAAATCGCGGACTCGCAAACACTCGCGAAATCGCGGACTCGCGAACACCCGCGAAATCGCGGACTCGCAAACACTCGCGAAATCGCGGACTCGTGAACACTCGCGGACTCGCAAACTCTCGCGAAATCGCGGACTCGCAAACACTCGCGAAATCGCGGACTCGCGAACACCCGCGAAATCGCGGACTCTCGAACACTCGCGAACACCCGCGAAATCGCGGACTCGCAAACACTCGCGAAATCGCGGACTCGCGTACTCGCGCAAACTCGCGAAATCGCGGACTCGCGAACACCCGCGAAATCGCGGACTCGCAAACACTCACGAAATCGCGCACTCGTGAACACTCCCGAAATCGCGGAATCGCGAACACTCGCGAAATCGCGGACTCGCGTACTCGCAATCACTCGCGAAATCGCGGACTCGCGAACACTCGCGAAATCGCGGACTTGCAAACACTCGCGAAATCGCGGACCCGCGAACACTCGCAAAATCGCGGACTCGCAAACCCTCGCGAAATCACGGACTTGTGAACACTCGCGAAATCGCGGACTGGCAAACACTCGCGAAATCGCGGACTCTCAAACACTCGCGAAATCACGGACTTGTGAACACTCGCGAAATCGCGGACTGGCAAACACTCGCGAAATCGCGGACTCGCGAACACCCGCGAAATCGCGGACTCGCAAACACTCCCGAAATCGCGGACTCGTGAACACTCGCGGACTCGCAAACACTCGCGAAATCGCGGACTCGCGAACACTCGCGAAATCGCGGACTCGCGAAAGCTCGCGAAATTGCGGACTCGCGTACTCGCAATCACTCGCGAAATCGCGGACTCGCGAACACCCGCGACATCGCGGACTCGCAAACACTCACGAAATCGCGGACTCGCAAACACTCGCGAAATCGCGGACTCGCGAACACTCGCGAAATCGCGGACTCGCGAACACTCGCGAAATCGCGGACTCTCAAACACTCGCGAAATCACGGACTTGTGAACACTCCCGAAATCGCGGACTCGCAAACACTCGCGAAATCGCGGACTCGTGAACACTCGCGGACTCGCGAACACCCGCGAAATCGCGGACTCGCAAACACTCGCGAAATCGCGGACTCGTGAACACCCGCGAAATCGCGGACTCGCAAACACTCGCGAAATCGCGGACTCGCGAACACCCGCGAAATCGCGGACTCGCAAACACTCGCGAAATCGCGGACTCGCAAACACTCGCGAAATCGCGGACTCGCGAACACCCGCGAAATCGCGGACTCGCAAACACTCGCGAAATCGCGGACTCGCGAACACTCGCGAAATCGCGGACTCTCGAACACTCGCGAACACCCGCGAAATCGCGGACTCGCAAACACTCGCGAAATCGCGGACTCGCAAACACTCGCGAAATCGCGGACTCGCGTACTCGCGCAAACTCGCGAAATCGCGGACTCGCGAACACCCGCGAAATCGCGGACTCGCAAACACTCACGAAATCGCGCACTCGCGAACACTCGCGAAATTGCGGACTCGCGAAATCGCGGACTCGTGAACACTCGCGGACTCGCGGACTCGCGAACACCCGCGAAATCGCGGACTCGAAAACACTCGCGAAATCGCGGACTCGTGAACACCCGCGAAATCGCGGACTCGCGAACACTCGCGAAATCGCGGACTCTCGAACACTCGCGAACACCCGCGAAATCGCGGACTCGCAAACACTCGCGAAATCGCGGACTCGCGTACTCGCGCAAACTCGCGAAATCGCGGACTCGCGAACACCCGCGAAATCGCGGACTCGCAAACACTCACGAAATCGCGCACTCGCGAACACTCGCGAAATCGCGGACTCGCGAACACTCGCGAAATCGCGGACTCGCGAAAACTCGCGAAATCGCGGACTCGCGAACACTAGCGAAATCACGGACTCGCCAACACTCGCGAAATCACGGACTCGCAAACACTCGCGAAATCGCGGACTCGCGAACACCCGCGAAATCGCGGACTCGCAAACACTCGCGAAATCGCGGACTCGCGAACACCCGCCAAATCGCGTACTCGCAATCACTCGCGAAATCGCGGACTCGCGTACTCGCAAACACTCGCGAAATCGCGGACTCGCGAACACTCGCGAAATCGCGGACTCGCGAACACTCGCGAAATCACGGACTCGCGAACACTCGCGAAATCGCGGACTCGCAAACACTCGCGAAATCGCGGACTCGCGAACACTCGCAAAATCGCGTACTCGCAATCACTCGCGAAATCGCGGACTCGCGAACACCCGCGACATCGCGGACTCGCAAACACTCGCGAAATCGCGGACTCGTGAACACTCGCGGACTCGCGAACACCCGCGAAATCGCGGACTCGCAAACACTCGCGAAATCGCGGACTCGTGAACACCCGCGAAATCGCGGACTCGCAAACACTCGCGAAATCGCGGACTCGTGAACACTCGCGGACTCGCAAACACTCGCGAAATCGCGGACTCGCGAACACCCGCGAAATCGCGGACTCGCAAACACTCGCGAAATCGCGGACTCGCAAACACTCGCGAAATCGCGGACTCGCGAACACCCGCGAAATCGCGGACTCGCAAACACTCGCGAAATCGCGGACTCGCGAACACTCGCGAAATCGCGGACTCTCGAACACTCGCGAACACCCGCGAAATCGCGGACTCGCAAACACTCGCGAAATCGCGGACTCGCAAACACTCGCGAAATCGCGGACTCGCGTACTCGCGCAAACTCGCGAAATCGCGGACTCGCGAACACCCGCGAAATCGCGGACTCGCAAACACTCACGAAATCGCGCACTCGCGAACACTCGCGAAATTGCGGACTCGCGAAATCGCGGACTCGTGAACACTCGCGGACTCGCGGACTCGCGAACACCCGCGAAATCGCGGACTCGAAAACACTCGCGAAATCGCGGACTCGTGAACACCCGCGAAATCGCGGACTCGCGAACACTCGCGAAATCGCGGACTCGCGAACACTCGCGAAATCGCGGACTCGCGAACACTAGCGAAATCACGGACTCGCCAACACTCGCGAAATCACGGACTCGCAAACACTCGCGAAATCGCGGACTCGCGAACACCCGCGAAATCGCGGACTCGCAAACACTCGCGAAATCGCGGACTCGCGAACACCCGCCAAATCGCGGACTCGCGTACTCGCAAACACTCGCGAAATCGCGGACTCGCGAACACTCGCGAAATCGCGGACTCTCAAACACTCGCGAAATCACGGACTTGTGAACACTCCCGAAATCGCGGACTCGCAAACACTCGCGAAATCGCGGACTCGTGAACACTCGCGGACTCGCGAACACCCGCGAAATCGCGGACTCGCAAACACTCGCGAAATCGCGGACTCGTGAACACCCGCGAAATCGCGGACTCGCAAACACTCGCGAAATCGCGGACTCGTGAACACTCGCGGACTCGCAAACACTCGCGAAATCGCGGACTCGCGAACACCCGCGAAATCGCGGACTCGCAAACACTCGCGAAATCGCGGACTCGCAAACACTCGCGAAATCGCGGACTCGCGAACACCCGCGAAATCGCGGACTCGCAAACACTCGCGAAATCGCGGACTCGCGAACACTCGCGAAATCGCGGACTCTCGAACACTCGCGAACACCCGCGAAATCGCGGACTCGCAAACACTCGCGAAATCGCGGACTCGCAAACACTCGCGAAATCGCGGACTCGCGTACTCGCGCAAACTCGCGAAATCGCGGACTCGCGAACACCCGCGAAATCGCGGACTCGCAAACACTCACGAAATCGCGCACTCGCGAACACTCGCGAAATTGCGGACTCGCGAAATCGCGGACTCGTGAACACTCGCGGACTCGCGGACTCGCGAACACCCGCGAAATCGCGGACTCGAAAACACTCGCGAAATCGCGGACTCGTGAACACCCGCGAAATCGCGGACTCGCGAACACTCGCGAAATCGCGGACTCTCGAACACTCGCGAACACCCGCGAAATCGCGGACTCGCAAACACTCGCGAAATCGCGGACTCGCGTACTCGCGCAAACTCGCGAAATCGCGGACTCGCGAACACCCGCGAAATCGCGGACTCGCAAACACTCACGAAATCGCGCACTCGCGAACACTCGCGAAATCGCGGACTCGCGAACACTCGCGAAATCGCGGACTCGCGAACACTCGCGAAATCGCGGACTCGCGAACACTAGCGAAATCACGGACTCGCCAACACTCGCGAAATCACGGACTCGCAAACACTCGCGAAATCGCGGACTCGCGAACACCCGCGAAATCGCGGACTCGCAAACACTCGCGAAATCGCGGACTCGCGAACACCCGCCAAATCGCGTACTCGCAATCACTCGCGAAATCGCGGACTCGCGTACTCGCAAACACTCGCGAAATCGCGGACTCACGAACACTCGCGAAATCGCGGACTCGCGAACACTCGCGAAATCACGGACTCGCGAACACTCGCGAAATCGCGGACTCGCAAACACTCGCGAAATCGCGGACTCGTGAACACTCGCAAAATCGCGTACTCGCAATCACTCGCGAAATCGCGGACTCGCGAACACCCGCGACATCGCGGACTCGCAAACACTCGCGAAATCGCGGACTCGTGAACACTCGCGGACTCGCGAACACCCGCGAAATCGCGGACTCGCAAACACTCGCGAAATCGCGGACTCGTGAACACCCGCGAAATCGCGGACTCGCAAACACTCGCGAAATCGCGGACTCGTGAACACTCGCGGACTCGCAAACACTCGCGAAATCGCGGACTCGCGAACACCCGCGAAATCTCGGACTCGCAAACACTCGCGAAATCGCGGACTCGCAAACACTCGCGAAATCGCGGACTCGCGAACACCCGCGAAATCGCGGACTCGCAAACACGCGAAATCGCGGACTCGCGAACACTCGCGAAATCGCGGACTCTCGAACACTCGCGAACACCCGCGAAATCGCGGACTCGCAAACACTCGCGAAATCGCGGACTCGCAAACACTCGCGAAATCGCGGACTCGCGTACTCGCGCAAACTCGCGAAATCGCGGACTCGCGAACACCCGCGAAATCGCGGACTCGCAAACACTCACGAAATCGCGCACTCGCGAACACTCGCGAAATTGCGGACTCGCGAAATCGCGGACTCGTGAACACTCGCGGACTCGCGGACTCGCGAACACCCGCGAAATCGCGGACTCGAAAACACTCGCGAAATCGCGGACTCGTGAACACCCGCGAAATCGCGGACTCGCGAACACTCGCGAAATCGCGGACTCGCGAACACTCGCGAAATCGCGGACTCGCGAACACTAGCGAAATCACGGACTCGCCAACACTCGCGAAATCACGGACTCGCAAACACTCGCGAAATCGCGGACTCGCGAACACCCGCGAAATCGCGGACTCGCAAACACTCGCGAAATCGCGGACTCGCGAACACCCGCCAAATCGCGTACTCGCAATCACTCGCGAAATCGCGGACTCGCGTACTCGCAAACACTCGCGAAATCGCGGACTCGCGAACACTCGCGAAATCGCGGACTCGCGAACACTCGCGAAATCACGGACTCGCGAACACTCGCGAAATCGCGGACTCGCAAACACTCGCGAAATCGCGGACTCGCGAACACTCGCAAAATCGCGGACTCGCAAACACTCGCGAAATCACGGACTTGTGAACACTCGCGAAATCGCGGACTCGTGAACACTCGCGGACTCGCGAACACCCGCGAAATCGCGGACTCGCGAACACTCGCGAAATCGCGGACTCTCAAACACTCGCGAAATCACGGACTTGTGAACACTCGCGAAATCGCGGACTGGCAAACACTCGCGAAATCGCGGACTCGCGAACACCCGCGAAATCGCGGACTCGCAAACACTCGCGGACTCGCAAACACTCGTGAACACTCGCGGACTCGCAAACACTCGCGAAATCGCGGACTCGCGAACACTCGCGAAATCGCGGACTCGCGAACACTCGCAAAATCGCGGACTCGCGAACACTCGCGAAATCGCGGACTCGCAAACACTCGCGAAATCGCGGACTCGCGAACACTCGCGAAATCGCTGAATCTCGAACACTCGCGAACACCCGCGAAATCGCGGACTCTCAAACACTCGCGAAATCGCGGACTCGCAAACACTCGCGAAATCGCGGACTCGCGAACACTCGCGAAATCGCGGACTCGCGAAATCGCGGACTCGCAAACACTCGCGAAATCGCGGACTCGCAAACACTCGCGTAACTGCGGACTCGCGAAATCGCGGACTCGCGAACACTCGCGAAATCGCGGACTCGCGAAATCGCGGACTCGCAAACACTCGCGAAATCGCGGACTCGCAAACACTCGCGAAATCGCGGACTCGCAAACACTCGTGAAATCGCGGACTCGCGAACACTCGCGAAATCGCGGACTCGCGAACACTCGCGAAATCGCGGACTCGCGAACACCCGCGAAATCGCGGACTCGCAAACACTCGCGGAATCGCGGACTCGCGAACACCCGCCAAATCACGGACTTGTGAACACTCGCGAAATCGCGGACTCGTGAACACTCGCGGACTCGCGAACACTCGCGAAATCGCGGACTCGCGAACACTCGCGAAATCGCGGACTCTCAAACACTCGCGAAATCACGGACTTGTGAACACTCGCGAAATCGCGGACTGGCAAACACTCGCGAAATCGCGGACTCGCGAACACCCGCGAAATCGCGGACTCGCAAACATTCGCGAAATCGCGGACTCGTGAACACTCGCGGACTCGCAAACACTCGCGAAATCGCGGACTCGCGAACACTCGCGAAATCGCGGACTCGCAAACACTCGCGAAATCGCGGACTCGCGAACACTCGCGAAATCGCTGAATCTCGAACACTCGCGAACACCCGCGAAATCGCGGACTCACAAACACTCGCGAAATCGCGGACTCGCAAACACTCGCGAAATCGCGGACTCGCGAAATCGCGGACTCGCAAACACTCGCGAAATCGCGGACTCGCAAACACTCGCGAAATTGCGGACTCGCGAAATCGCGGACTCGCGAACACTCGCGAAATCGCGGACTCGCGAAATCGCGGACTCGCAAACACTCGCGAAATCGCGGACTCGCAAACACTCGCGAAATCGCGGACTCGCAAACACTCGTGAAATCGCGGACTCGCGAACACTCGCGAAATCGCGGACTCGCGAACACTCGCGAAATCGCGGACTCGCGAACACCCGCGAAATCGCGGACTCGCAAACACTCGCGGAATCGCGGACTCGCGAACACCCGCCAAATCGCGTACTCGCAATCACTCGCGAAATCGCGGACTCGCGTACTCGCAAACACTCGCGAAATCGCGGACTCGCGAACACTCGCGAAATCGCGGACTCGCGAACACTCGCGAAATCACGGACTCGCGAACACTCGCGAAATCGCGGACTCGCAAACACTCGCGAAATCGCGGACTCGCGAACACCCGCGAAATCGCGGACTCGCAAACACTCGCGAAATCGCGGACCCGCAAACACTCGCGAAATCGCGGACTCGCGTACTCGCAATCACTCGCAAAATCGCGGATCGCGAACACCCGCGAAATCGCGGACTCGCGAACACTCGCGAAATCGCGGACTCTCAAACACTCGCGAAATCACGGACTTGTGAACACTCGCGAAATCGCGGACTGGCAAACACTCGCGAAATCGCGGACTCGCGAACACTCGCGAAATCGCGGACTCTCGAACACTCGCGAACTCCCGCGAAATCGCGGACTCGCAAACACTCGCGAAATCGCGGACTCGCAAACACTCGCGAAATCGCGGACTCGCGTACTCGCGCAAACTCGCGAAATCGCGGACTCGCGAACACCCGCGAAATCGCGGACTCGCAAACACTCACGAAATCGCGCACTCGCGAACACTCGCGAAATTGCGGACTCGCGAACACTCGCGAAATCGCGGACTCGCGAACACTCGCGAAATCGCGGACTCGCAAACACTCGCGAAATCGCGGACTCGTGAACACTCGCGGACTCGCGGACTCGCGAACACCCGCGAAATCGCGGACTCGCAAACACTCGCGAAATCGCGGACTCGTGAACACCCGCGAAATCGCGGACTCGCGAACACTCGCGAAATCGCGGACTCTCGAACACTCGCGAACACCCGCGAAATCGCGGACTCGCAAACACTCGCGAAATCGCGGACTCGCGTACTCGCGCAAACTCGCGAAATCGCGGACTCGCGAACACCCGCGAAATCGCGGACTCGTGAACACTCACGAAATCGCGCACTCGCGAACACTCGCGAAATCGCGGACTCGCGAACACTCGCGAAATCGCGGACTCGCGAACACTCGCGAAATCGCGGACTCGCGAACACTAGCGAAATCACGGACTCGCGAACACTCGCGAAATCACGGACTCGCAAACACTCGCGAAATCGCGGACTCGCGAACACCCGCGAAATCGCGGACTCGCAAACACTCGCGAAATCGCGGACTCGCGAACACCCGCCAAATCGCGTACTCGCAATCACTCGCGAAATCGCGGACTCGCGTACTCGCAAACACTCGCGAAATCGCGGACTCGCGAACACTCGCGAAATCGCGGACTCGCGAACACTCGCGAAATCACGGACTCGCGAACACTCGCGAAATCGCGGACTCGCAAACACTCGCGAAATCGCGGACTCGCGAACACTCGCAAAATCGCGGACTCGCAAACACTCGCGAAATCACGGACTTGTGAACACTCGCGAAATCGCGGACTCGTGAACACTCGCGGACTCGCGAACACTCGCGAAATCGCGGACTCGCGAACACTCGCGAAATCGCGGACTCTCAAACACTCGCGAAATCACGGACTTGTGAACACCCGCGAAATCGCGGACTCGCAAACACTCGCGAAATCGCGGACTCGCGAACACCCGCGAAATCGCGGACTCGCAAACACTCGCGAAATCGCGGACTCGCGAACACCCGCCAAATCGCGTACTCGCAATCACTCGCGAAATCGCGGACTCGCGTACTCGCAAACACTCGCGAAATCGCGGACTCGCGAACACTCGCGAAATCGCGGACTCGCGAACACTCGCGAAATCACGGACTCGCGAACACTCGCGAAATCGCGGACTCGCAAACACTCGCGAAATCGCGGACTCGCGAACACTCGCAAAATCGCGGACTCGCAAACACTCGCGAAATCACGGACTTGTGAACACTCGCGAAATCGCGGACTCGTGAACACTCGCGGACTCGCGAACACCCGCGAAATCGCGGACTCGCGAACACTCGCGAAATCGCGGACTCTCGAACACTCGCGAACACCCGCGAAATCGCGGACTCGCAAACACTCGCGAAATCGCGGACTCGCGTACTCGCGCAAACTCGCGAAATCGCGGACTCGCGAACACCCGCGAAATCGCGGACTCGTGAACACTCACGAAATCGCGCACTCGCGAACACTCGCGAAATCGCGGACTCGCGAACACTCGTGAAATCGCGGACCCGCGAACACTCGCAAAATCGCGGACTCGCAAACCCTCGCGAAATCACGGACTTGTGAACACTCGCGAAATCGCGGACTGGCAAACACTCGCGAAATCGCGGACTCTCAAACACTCGCGAAATCGCGGACTCGCGAACACCCGCGAAATCGCGGACTCTCGAACACTCGCGAACACCAGCGAAATCGCGGACTCGCAAACACTCGCGAAATCGCGGACTCGCGTACTCGCAATCACTCGCGAAATCGCGGACTCGCGAACACTCGCGAAATCGCGGACTTGCAAACACTCGCGAAATCGCGGACCCGCGAACACTCGCAAAATCGCGGACTCGCAAACCCTCGCGAAATCACGGACTTGTGAACACTCGCGAAATCGCGGACTGGCAAACACTCGCGAAATCGCGGACTCTCAAACACTCGCGAAATCACGGACTTGTGAACACTCGCGAAATCGCGGACTGGCAAACACTCGCGAAATCGCGGACTCGCGAACACCCGCGAAATCGCGGACTCGCAAACACTCCCGAAATCGCGGACTCGTGAACACTCGCGGACTCGCAAACACTCGCGAAATCGCGGACTCGCGAACACCCGCCAAATCGCGGACTCGCGAACACTCGCGAAATCGCGGACTCGCGAAAGCTCGCGAAATCGCGGACTCGCGTACTCGCAATCACTCGCGAAATCGCGGACTCGCGAACACCCGCGAAATCGCGGACTCGCGAACACTCGCGAAATCGCGGACTCGCAAACACTCGCGAAATCGCGGACTCGCGAACACTCGCGAAATCGCGGACTCGCGAACACTCGCGAAATCGCGGACTCTCAAACACTCGCGAAATCACGGACTTGTGAACACTCGCGAAATCGCGGACTCGCAAACACTCGCGAAATCGCGGACTCGTGAACACTCGCGGACTCGCGTACTCGCGAACACCCGCGAAATCGCGGACTCGCAAACACTCGCGAAATCGCGGACTCGTGAACACCCGCGAAATCGCGGACTCGCAAACACTCGCGAAATCGCGGACTCGTGAACACTCGCGGACTCGCAAACACTCGCGAAATCGCGGACTCGCAAACACTCGCGAAATCGCGGACTCGCGAACACCCGCGAAATCGCGGACTCGCAAACACTCGCGAAATCGCGGACTCGTGAACACTCGCGGACTCGCAAACACTCGCGAAATCGCGGACTCGCAAACACTCGCGAAATCGCGGACTCGCGAACACCCGCGAAATCGCGGACTCTCGAACACTCGCGAACACCCGCGAAATCGCGGACTCGCAAACACTCGCGAAATCGCGGACTCGCGTACTCGCGCAAACTCGCGAAATCGCGGACTCGCGAACACCCGCGAAATCACGGACTTGTGAACACTCGCGAAATCGCGGACTGGCAAACACTCGCGAAATCGCGGACTCTCAAACACTCGCGAAATCGCGGACTCGCAAACACTCACGAAATCGCGCACTCGTGAACACTCCCAAAATCGCGGACTCGCAAACCCTCGCGAAATCACGGACTTGTGAACACTCGCGAAATCGCGGACTGGCAAACACTCGCGAAATCGCGGACTCTCAAACACTCGCGAAATCACGGACTTGTGAACACTCGCGAAATCGCGGACTGGCAAACACTCGCGAAATCGCGGACTCGCGAACACCCGCGAAATCGCGGACTCGCAAACACTCCCGAAATCGCGGACTCGTGAACACTCGCGGACTCGCAAACACTCGCGAAATCGCGGACTCGCAAACACTCGCGAAATCGCGGACTCGCGAACACCCGCGAAATCGCGGACTCTCGAACACTCGCGAACACCCGCGAAATCGCGGACTCGCAAACACTCGCGAAATCGCGGACTCGCGTACTCGCGCAAACTCGCGAAATCGCGGACTCGCGAACACCCGCGAAATCACGGACTTGTGAACACTCGCGAAATCGCGGACTGGCAAACACTCGCGAAATCGCGGACTCTCAAACACTCGCGAAATCGCGGACTCGCAAACACTCACGAAATCGCGCACTCGTGAACAATCCCAAAATCGCGGACTCGCAAACCCTCGCGAAATCACGGACTTGTGAACACTCGCGAAATCGCGGACTGGCAAACACTCGCGAAATCGCGGACTCTCAAACACTCGCGAAATCACGGACTTGTGAACACTCGCGAAATCGCGGACTGGCAAACACTCGCGAAATCGCGGACTCGCGAACACCCGCGAAATCGCGGACTCGCAAACACTCCCGAAATCGCGGACTCGTGAACAACCGCGGACTCGCAAACACTCGCGAAATCGCGGACTCGCGAACACCCGCCAAATCGCGGACTCGCGAACACTCGCGAAATCGCGGACTCGCGAAAGCTCGCGAAATCGCGGACTCGCGTACTCGCAATCACTCGCGAAATCGCGGACTCGCGAACACCCGCGAAATCGCGGACTCGCGAACACTCGCGAAATCGCGGACTCGCAAACACTCGCGAAATCGCGGACTCGCGAACACTCGCGAAATCGCGGACTCGCGAACACTCGCGAAATCGTTGACTCTCAAACACTCGCGAAATCACGGACTTGTGAACACTCGCGAAATCGCGGACTCGCAAACACTCGCGAAATCGCGGACTCGTGAACACTCGCGGACTCGCGTACTCGCGAACACCCGCGAAATCGCGGACTCGCAAACACTCGCGAAATCGCGGACTCGTGAACACCCGCGAAATCGCGGACTCGCAAACACTCGCGAAATCGCGGACTCGTGAACACTCGCGGACTCGCAAACACTCGCGAAATCGCGGACTCGCAAACACTCGCGAAATCGCGGACTCGCGAACACCCGCGAAATCGCGGACTCGCAAACACTCGCGAAATCGCGGACTCGTGAACACTCGCGGACTCGCAAACACTCGCGAAATCGCGGACTCGCAAACACTCGCGAAATCGCGGACTCGCGAACACCCGCGAAATCGCGGACTCTCGAACACTCGCGAACACCCGCGAAATCGCCGACTCGCAAACACTCGCGAAATCGCGGACTCGCGTACTCGCGCAAACTCGCGAAATCGCGGACTCGCGAACACCCGCGAAATCGCGGACTCGCAAACACTCACGAAATCGCGCACTCGTGAACACTCCCGAAATCGCGGAATCGCGAACACTCGCGAAATCGCGGACTCGCGTACTCGCAATCACTCGCGAAATCGCGGACTCGCGAACACTCGCGAAATCGCGGACTTGCAAACACTCGCGAAATCGCGGACCCGCGAACACTCGCAAAATCGCGGACTCGCAAACCCTCGCGAAATCACGGACTTGTGAACACTCGCGAAATCGCGGACTGGCAAACACTCGCGAAATCGCGGACTCTCAAACACTCGCGAAATCACGGACTTGTGAACACTCGCGAAATCGCGGACTGGCAAACACTCGCGAAATCGCGGACTCGCGAACACCCGCGAAATCGCGGACTCGCAAACACTCCCGAAATCGCGGACTCGTGAACACTCGCGGACTCGCAAACACTCGCGAAATCGCGGACTCGCGAACACCCGCCAAATCGCGGACTCGCGAACACTCGCGAAATCGCGGACTCGCGAAAGCTCGCGAAATCGCGGACTCGCGTACTCGCAATCACTCGCGAAATCGCGGACTCGCGAACACCCGCGAAATCGCGGACTCGCGAACACTCGCGAAATCGCGGACTCGCAAACACTCGCGAAATCGCGGACTCGCGAACACTCGCGAAATCGCGGACTCGCGAACACTCGCGAAATCGCGGACTCTCAAACACTCGCGAAATCACGGACTTGTGAACACTCGCGAAATCGCGGACTCGCAAACACTCGCGAAATCGCGGACTCGTGAACACTCGCGGACTCGCGTACTCGCGAACACCCGCGAAATCGCGGACTCGCAAACACTCGCGAAATCGCGGACTCGTGAACACCCGCGAAATCGCGGACTCGCAAACACTCGCGAAATCGCGGACTCGTGAACACTCGCGGACTCGCAAACACTCGCGAAATCGCGGACTCGCAAACACTCGCGAAATCGCGGACTCGCGAACACCCGCGAAATCGCGGACTCGCAAACACTCGCGAAATCGCGGACTCGTGAACACTCGCGGACTCGCAAACTCTCGCGAAATCGCGGACTCGCAAACACTCGCGAAATCGCGGACTCGCGAACACCCGCGAAATCGCGGACTCTCGAACACTCGCGAACACCCGCGAAATCGCGGACTCGCAAACACTCGCGAAATCGCGGACTCGCGTACTCGCGCAAACTCGCGAAATCGCGGACTCGCGAACACCCGCGAAATCGCGGACTCGCAAACACTCACGAAATCGCGCACTCGTGAACACTCCCGAAATCGCGGAATCGCGAACACTCGCGAAATCGCGGACTCGCGTACTCGCAATCACTCGCGAAATCGCGGACTCGCGAACACTCGCGAAATCGCGGACTTGCAAACACTCGCGAAATCGCGGACCCGCGAACACTCGCAAAATCGCGGACTCGCAAACCCTCGCGAAATCACGGACTTGTGAACACTCGCGAAATCGCGGACTGGCAAACACTCGCGAAATCGCGGACTCTCAAACACTCGCGAAATCACGGACTTGTGAACACTCGCGAAATCGCGGACTGGCAAACACTCGCGAAATCGCGGACTCGCGAACACCCGCGAAATCGCGGACTCGCAAACACTCCCGAAATCGCGGACTCGTGAACACTCGCGGACTCGCAAACACTCGCGAAATCGCGGACTCGCGAACACTCGCGAAATCGCGGACTCGCGAAAGCTCGCGAAATTGCGGACTCGCGTACTCGCAATCACTCGCGAAATCGCGGACTCGCGAACACCCGCGACATCGCGGACTCGCAAACACTCACGAAATCGCGGACTCGCAAACACTCGCGAAATCGCGGACTCGCGAACACTCGCGAAATCGCGGACTCGCGAACACTCGCGAAATCGCGGACTCTCAAACACTCGCGAAATCACGGACTTGTGAACACTCCCGAAATCGCGGACTCGCAAACACTCGCGAAATCGCGGACTCGTGAACACTCGCGGACTCGCGAACACCCGCGAAATCGCGGACTCGCAAACACTCGCGAAATCGCGGACTCGTGAACACCCGCGAAATCGCGGACTCGCAAACACTCGCGAAATCGCGGACTCGCGAACACCCGCGAAATCGCGGACTCGCAAACACTCGCGAAATCGCGGACTCGCAAACACTCGCGAAATCGCGGACTCGCGAACACCCGCGAAATCGCGGACTCGCAAACACTCGCGAAATCGCGGACTCGCGAACACTCGCGAAATCGCGGACTCTCGAACACTCGCGAACACCCGCGAAATCGCGGACTCGCAAACACTCGCGAAATCGCGGACTCGCAAACACTCGCGAAATCGCGGACTCGCGTACTCGCGCAAACTCGCGAAATCGCGGACTCGCGAACACCCGCGAAATCGCGGACTCGCAAACACTCACGAAATCGCGCACTCGCGAACACTCGCGAAATTGCGGACTCGCGAAATCGCGGACTCGTGAACACTCGCGGACTCGCGGACTCGCGAACACCCGCGAAATCGCGGACTCGAAAACACTCGCGAAATCGCGGACTCGTGAACACCCGCGAAATCGCGGACTCGCGAACACTCGCGAAATCGCGGACTCTCGAACACTCGCGAACACCCGCGAAATCGCGGACTCGCAAACACTCGCGAAATCGCGGACTCGCGTACTCGCGCAAACTCGCGAAATCGCGGACTCGCGAACACCCGCGAAATCGCGGACTCGCAAACACTCACGAAATCGCGCACTCGCGAACACTCGCGAAATCGCGGACTCGCGAACACTCGCGAAATCGCGGACTCGCGAACACTCGCGAAATCGCGGACTCGCGAACACTAGCGAAATCACGGACTCGCCAACACTCGCGAAATCACGGACTCGCAAACACTCGCGAAATCGCGGACTCGCGAACACCCGCGAAATCGCGGACTCGCAAACACTCGCGAAATCGCGGACTCGCGAACACCCGCCAAATCGCGTACTCGCAATCACTCGCGAAATCGCGGACTCGCGTACTCGCAAACACTCGCGAAATCGCGGACTCGCGAACACTCGCGAAATCGCGGACTCGCGAACACTCGCGAAATCACGGACTCGCGAACACTCGCGAAATCGCGGACTCGCAAACACTCGCGAAATCGCGGACTCGCGAACACTCGCAAAATCGCGTACTCGCAATCACTCGCGAAATCGCGGACTCGCGAACACCCGCGACATCGCGGACTCGCAAACACTCGCGAAATCGCGGACTCGTGAACACTCGCGGACTCGCGAACACCCGCGAAATCGCGGACTCGCAAACACTCGCGAAATCGCGGACTCGTGAACACCCGCGAAATCGCGGACTCGCAAACACTCGCGAAATCGCGGACTCGTGAACACTCGCGGACTCGCAAACACTCGCGAAATCGCGGACTCGCGAACACCCGCGAAATCGCGGACTCGCAAACACTCGCGAAATCGCGGACTCGCAAACACTCGCGAAATCGCGGACTCGCGAACACCCGCGAAATCGCGGACTCGCAAACACTCGCGAAATCGCGGACTCGCGAACACTCGCGAAATCGCGGACTCTCGAACACTCGCGAACACCCGCGAAATCGCGGACTCGCAAACACTCGCGAAATCGCGGACTCGCAAACACTCGCGAAATCGCGGACTCGCGTACTCGCGCAAACTCGCGAAATCGCGGACTCGCGAACACCCGCGAAATCGCGGACTCGCAAACACTCACGAAATCGCGCACTCGCGAACACTCGCGAAATTGCGGACTCGCGAAATCGCGGACTCGTGAACACTCGCGGACTCGCGGACTCGCGAACACCCGCGAAATCGCGGACTCGAAAACACTCGCGAAATCGCGGACTCGTGAACACCCGCGAAATCGCGGACTCGCGAACACTCGCGAAATCGCGGACTCGCGAACACTCGCGAAATCGCGGACTCGCGAACACTAGCGAAATCACGGACTCGCCAACACTCGCGAAATCACGGACTCGCAAACACTCGCGAAATCGCGGACTCGCGAACACCCGCGAAATCGCGGACTCGCAAACACTCGCGAAATCGCGGACTCGCGAACACCCGCCAAATCGCGGACTCGCGTACTCGCAAACACTCGCGAAATCGCGGACTCGCGAACACTCGCGAAATCGCGGACTCTCAAACACTCGCGAAATCACGGACTTGTGAACACTCCCGAAATCGCGGACTCGCAAACACTCGCGAAATCGCGGACTCGTGAACACTCGCGGACTCGCGAACACCCGCGAAATCGCGGACTCGCAAACACTCGCGAAATCGCGGACTCGTGAACACCCGCGAAATCGCGGACTCGCAAACACTCGCGAAATCGCGGACTCGTGAACACTCGCGGACTCGCAAACACTCGCGAAATCGCGGACTCGCGAACACCCGCGAAATCGCGGACTCGCAAACACTCGCGAAATCGCGGACTCGCAAACACTCGCGAAATCGCGGACTCGCGAACACCCGCGAAATCGCGGACTCGCAAACACTCGCGAAATCGCGGACTCGCGAACACTCGCGAAATCGCGAAATCGCGGACTCGTGAACACCCGCGAAATCGCGGACTCGCAAACACTCGCGAAATCGCGGACTCGCAAACACTCGCGAAATCGCGGACTCGCGTACTCGCGCAAACTCGCGAAATCGCGGACTCGCGAACACCCGCGAAATCGCGGACTCGCAAACACTCACGAAATCGCGCACTCGCGAACACTCGCGAAATTGCGGACTCGCGAAATCGCGGACTCGTGAACACTCGCGGACTCGCGGACTCGCGAACACCCGCGAAATCGCGGACTCGAAAACACTCGCGAAATCGCGGACTCGTGAACACCCGCGAAATCGCGGACTCGCGAACACTCGCGAAATCGCGGACTCTCGAACACTCGCGAACACCCGCGAAATCGCGGACTCGCAAACACTCGCGAAATCGCGGACTCGCGTACTCGCGCAAACTCGCGAAATCGCGGACTCGCGAACACCCGCGAAATCGCGGACTCGCAAACACTCACGAAATCGCGCACTCGCGAACACTCGCGAAATCGCGGACTCGCGAACACTCGCGAAATCGCGGACTCGCGAACACTCGCGAAATCGCGGACTCGCGAACACTAGCGAAATCACGGACTCGCCAACACTCGCGAAATCACGGACTCGCAAACACTCGCGAAATCGCGGACTCGCGAACACCCGCGAAATCGCGGACTCGCAAACACTCGCGAAATCGCGGACTCGCGAACACCCGCCAAATCGCGTACTCGCAATCACTCGCGAAATCGCGGACTCGCGTACTCGCAAACACTCGCGAAATCGCGGACTCACGAACACTCGCGAAATCGCGGACTCGCGAACACTCGCGAAATCACGGACTCGCGAACACTCGCGAAATCGCGGACTCGCAAACACTCGCGAAATCGCGGACTCGTGAACACTCGCAAAATCGCGTACTCGCAATCACTCGCGAAATCGCGGACTCGCGAACACCCGCGACATCGCGGACTCGCAAACACTCGCGAAATCGCGGACTCGTGAACACTCGCGGACTCGCGAACACCCGCGAAATCGCGGACTCGCAAACACTCGCGAAATCGCGGACTCGTGAACACCCGCGAAATCGCGGACTCGCAAACACTCGCGAAATCGCGGACTCGTGAACACTCGCGGACTCGCAAACACTCGCGAAATCGCGGACTCGCGAACACCCGCGAAATCTCGGACTCGCAAACACTCGCGAAATCGCGGACTCGCAAACACTCGCGAAATCGCGGACTCGCGAACACCCGCGAAATCGCGGACTCGCAAACACTCGCGAAATCGCGGACTCGCGAACACTCGCGAAATCGCGGACTCTCGAACACTCGCGAACACCCGCGAAATCGCGGACTCGCAAACACTCGCGAAATCGCGGACTCGCAAACACTCGCGAAATCGCGGACTCGCGTACTCGCGCAAACTCGCGAAATCGCGGACTCGCGAACACCCGCGAAATCGCGGACTCGCAAACACTCACGAAATCGCGCACTCGCGAACACTCGCGAAATTGCGGACTCGCGAAATCGCGGACTCGTGAACACTCGCGGACTCGCGGACTCGCGAACACCCGCGAAATCGCGGACTCGAAAACACTCGCGAAATCGCGGACTCGTGAACACCCGCGAAATCGCGGACTCGCGAACACTCGCGAAATCGCGGACTCGCGAACACTCGCGAAATCGCGGACTCGCGAACACTAGCGAAATCACGGACTCGCCAACACTCGCGAAATCACGGACTCGCAAACACTCGCGAAATCGCGGACTCGCGAACACCCGCGAAATCGCGGACTCGCAAACACTCGCGAAATCGCGGACTCGCGAACACCCGCCAAATCGCGTACTCGCAATCACTCGCGAAATCGCGGACTCGCGTACTCGCAAACACTCGCGAAATCGCGGACTCGCGAACACTCGCGAAATCGCGGACTCGCGAACACTCGCGAAATCACGGACTCGCGAACACTCGCGAAATCGCGGACTCGCAAACACTCGCGAAATCGCGGACTCGCGAACACTCGCAAAATCGCGGACTCGCAAACACTCGCGAAATCACGGACTTGTGAACACTCGCGAAATCGCGGACTCGTGAACACTCGCGGACTCGCGAACACCCGCGAAATCGCGGACTCGCGAACACTCGCGAAATCGCGGACTCTCAAACACTCGCGAAATCACGGACTTGTGAACACTCGCGAAATCGCGGACTGGCAAACACTCGCGAAATCGCGGACTCGCGAACACCCGCGAAATCGCGGACTCGCAAACACTCGCGGACTCGCAAACACTCGTGAACACTCGCGGACTCGCAAACACTCGCGAAATCGCGGACTCGCGAACACTCGCGAAATCGCGGACTCGCGAACACTCGCAAAATCGCGGACTCGCGAACACTCGCGAAATCGCGGACTCGCAAACACTCGCGAAATCGCGGACTCGCGAACACTCGCGAAATCGCTGAATCTCGAACACTCGCGAACACCCGCGAAATCGCGGACTCTCAAACACTCGCGAAATCGCGGACTCGCAAACACTCGCGAAATCGCGGACTCGCGAACACTCGCGAAATCGCGGACTCGCGAAATCGCGGACTCGCAAACACTCGCGAAATCGCGGACTCGCAAACACTCGCGTAACTGCGGACTCGCGAAATCGCGGACTCGCGAACACTCGCGAAATCGCGGACTCGCGAAATCGCGGACTCGCAAACACTCGCGAAATCGCGGACTCGCAAACACTCGCGAAATCGCGGACTCGCAAACACTCGTGAAATCGCGGACTCGCGAACACTCGCGAAATCGCGGACTCGCGAACACTCGCGAAATCGCGGACTCGCGAACACCCGCGAAATCGCGGACTCGCAAACACTCGCGGAATCGCGGACTCGCGAACACCCGCCAAATCACGGACTTGTGAACACTCGCGAAATCGCGGACTCGTGAACACTCGCGGACTCGCGAACACTCGCGAAATCGCGGACTCGCGAACACTCGCGAAATCGCGGACTCTCAAACACTCGCGAAATCACGGACTTGTGAACACTCGCGAAATCGCGGACTGGCAAACACTCGCGAAATCGCGGACTCGCGAACACCCGCGAAATCGCGGACTCGCAAACATTCGCGAAATCGCGGACTCGTGAACACTCGCGGACTCGCAAACACTCGCGAAATCGCGGACTCGCGAACACTCGCGAAATCGCGGACTCGCAAACACTCGCGAAATCGCGGACTCGCGAACACTCGCGAAATCGCTGAATCTCGAACACTCGCGAACACCCGCGAAATCGCGGACTCACAAACACTCGCGAAATCGCGGACTCGCAAACACTCGCGAAATCGCGGACTCGCGAAATCGCGGACTCGCAAACACTCGCGAAATCGCGGACTCGCAAACACTCGCGAAATTGCGGACTCGCGAAATCGCGGACTCGCGAACACTCGCGAAATCGCGGACTCGCGAAATCGCGGACTCGCAAACACTCGCGAAATCGCGGACTCGCAAACACTCGCGAAATCGCGGACTCGCAAACACTCGTGAAATCGCGGACTCGCGAACACTCGCGAAATCGCGGACTCGCGAACACTCGCGAAATCGCGGACTCGCGAACACCCGCGAAATCGCGGACTCGCAAACACTCGCGGAATCGCGGACTCGCGAACACCCGCCAAATCGCGTACTCGCAATCACTCGCGAAATCGCGGACTCGCGTACTCGCAAACACTCGCGAAATCGCGGACTCGCGAACACTCGCGAAATCGCGGACTCGCGAACACTCGCGAAATCACGGACTCGCGAACACTCGCGAAATCGCGGACTCGCAAACACTCGCGAAATCGCGGACTCGCGAACACCCGCGAAATCGCGGACTCGCAAACACTCGCGAAATCGCGGACCCGCAAACACTCGCGAAATCGCGGACTCGCGTACTCGCAATCACTCGCAAAATCGCGGATCGCGAACACCCGCGAAATCGCGGACTCGCGAACACTCGCGAAATCGCGGACTCTCAAACACTCGCGAAATCACGGACTTGTGAACACTCGCGAAATCGCGGACTGGCAAACACTCGCGAAATCGCGGACTCGCGAACACTCGCGAAATCGCGGACTCTCGAACACTCGCGAACTCCCGCGAAATCGCGGACTCGCAAACACTCGCGAAATCGCGGACTCGCAAACACTCGCGAAATCGCGGACTCGCGTACTCGCGCAAACTCGCGAAATCGCGGACTCGCGAACACCCGCGAAATCGCGGACTCGCAAACACTCACGAAATCGCGCACTCGCGAACACTCGCGAAATTGCGGACTCGCGAACACTCGCGAAATCGCGGACTCGCGAACACTCGCGAAATCGCGGACTCGCAAACACTCGCGAAATCGCGGACTCGTGAACACTCGCGGACTCGCGGACTCGCGAACACCCGCGAAATCGCGGACTCGCAAACACTCGCGAAATCGCGGACTCGTGAACACCCGCGAAATCGCGGACTCGCGAACACTCGCGAAATCGCGGACTCTCGAACACTCGCGAACACCCGCGAAATCGCGGACTCGCAAACACTCGCGAAATCGCGGACTCGCGTACTCGCGCAAACTCGCGAAATCGCGGACTCGCGAACACCCGCGAAATCGCGGACTCGTGAACACTCACGAAATCGCGCACTCGCGAACACTCGCGAAATCGCGGACTCGCGAACACTCGCGAAATCGCGGACTCGCGAACACTCGCGAAATCGCGGACTCGCGAACACTAGCGAAATCACGGACTCGCGAACACTCGCGAAATCACGGACTCGCAAACACTCGCGAAATCGCGGACTCGCGAACACCCGCGAAATCGCGGACTCGCAAACACTCGCGAAATCGCGGACTCGCGAACACCCGCCAAATCGCGTACTCGCAATCACTCGCGAAATCGCGGACTCGCGTACTCGCAAACACTCGCGAAATCGCGGACTCGCGAACACTCGCGAAATCGCGGACTCGCGAACACTCGCGAAATCACGGACTCGCGAACACTCGCGAAATCGCGGACTCGCAAACACTCGCGAAATCGCGGACTCGCGAACACTCGCAAAATCGCGGACTCGCAAACACTCGCGAAATCACGGACTTGTGAACACTCGCGAAATCGCGGACTCGTGAACACTCGCGGACTCGCGAACACTCGCGAAATCGCGGACTCGCGAACACTCGCGAAATCGCGGACTCTCAAACACTCGCGAAATCACGGACTTGTGAACACCCGCGAAATCGCGGACTCGCAAACACTCGCGAAATCGCGGACTCGCGAACACCCGCGAAATCGCGGACTCGCAAACACTCGCGAAATCGCGGACTCGCGAACACCCGCCAAATCGCGTACTCGCAATCACTCGCGAAATCGCGGACTCGCGTACTCGCAAACACTCGCGAAATCGCGGACTCGCGAACACTCGCGAAATCGCGGACTCGCGAACACTCGCGAAATCACGGACTCGCGAACACTCGCGAAATCGCGGACTCGCAAACACTCGCGAAATCGCGGACTCGCGAACACTCGCAAAATCGCGGACTCGCAAACACTCGCGAAATCACGGACTTGTGAACACTCGCGAAATCGCGGACTCGTGAACACTCGCGGACTCGCGAACACCCGCGAAATCGCGGACTCGCGAACACTCGCGAAATCGCGGACTCTCGAACACTCGCGAACACCCGCGAAATCGCGGACTCGCAAACACTCGCGAAATCGCGGACTCGCGTACTCGCGCAAACTCGCGAAATCGCGGACTCGCGAACACCCGCGAAATCGCGGACTCGTGAACACTCACGAAATCGCGCACTCGCGAACACTCGCGAAATCGCGGACTCGCGAACACTCGCGAAATCGCGGACTCGCGAACACTCGCGAAATCGCGGACTCGCGAACACTAGCGAAATCACGGACTCGCGAACACTCGCGAAATCACGGACTCGCAAACACTCGCGAAATCGCGGACTCGCGAACACTCGCGAAATCACGGACTCGCAAACACTCGCGAAATCGCGGACTCGCGAACACTCGCAAAATCGCGGACTCTCAAACACTCGCGAAATCACGGACTTGTGAACACTCGCGAAATCGCGGACTGGCAAACACTCGCGAAATCGCGGACTCGCGAACACCCGCGAAATCGCGGACTCGCAAACATTCGCGAAATCGCGGACTCGTGAACACTCGCGGACTCGCAAACACTCGCGAAATCGCGGACTCGCGAACACTCGCGAAATCGCGGACTCGCAAACACTCGCGAAATCGCGGACTCGCGAACACTCGCGAAATCGCTGAATCTCGAACACTCGCGAACACCCGCGAAATCGCGGACTCGCAAACACTCGCGAAATCGCGGACTCGCAAACACTCGCGAAATCGCGGATTCGCGAAATCGCGGACTCGCAAACACTCGCGAAATCGCGGACTCGCAAACACTCGCGAAATTGCGGACTCGCGAAATCGCGGACTCGCGAACACTCGTGAAATCGCGGACTCGCGAAATCGCGGACTCGCAAACACTCGCGAAATCGCGGACTCGCAAACACTCGCGAAATCGCGGACTCGCAAACACTCGTGAAATCGCGGACTCGCGAACACTCGCGAAATCGCGGACTCGCGAACACTCGCGAATTCGCGGACTCGCGAACACCCGCGAAATCGCGGACTCGAAAACACTCGCGGAATCGCGGACTCGCGAACACCCGCCAAATCGCGTACTCGCAATCACTCGCGAAATCGCGGACTCGCGTACTCGCAAACACTCGCGAAATCGCGGACTCGCGAACACTCGCGAAATCGCGGACTCGCGAACACTCGCGAAATCACGGACTCGCGAACACTCGCGAAATCGCGGACTCGCAAACACTCGCGAAATCGCGGACTCGCGAACACCCGCGAAATCGCGGACTCGCAAACACTCGCGAAATCGCGGACCCGCAAACACTCGCAAAATCGTGGACTCGCGTACTCGCAATCACTCGCAAAATCGCGGATCGCGAACACCCGCGAAATCGCGGACTCGCGAACACTCGCGAAATCGCGGACTCTCAAACACTCGCGAAATCACGGACTTGTGAACACTCGCGAAATCGCGGACTGGCAAACACTCGCGAAATCGCGGACTCGCGAACACTCGCGAAATCGCGGACTCTCGAACACTCGCGAACACCTGCGAAATCGCGGACTCGCAAACACTCGCGAAATCGCGGACTCGCAAACACTCGCGAAATCGCGGACTCGCGTACTCGCGCAAACTCGCGAAATCGCGGACTCGCGAACACCCGCGAAATCGCGTACTCGCAAACACTCACGAAATCGCGCACTCGCGAACACTCGCGAAATTGCGGACTCGCGAACACTCGCGAAATCGCGGACTCGCGAACACTCGCGAAATCGCTGAATCTCGAACACTCGCGAACACCCGCGAAATCGCGGACTCGCAAACACTCGCGAAATCGCGGACTCGCAAACACTCGCGAAATCGCGGATTCGCGAAATCGCGGACTCGCAAACACTCGCGAAATCGCGGACTCGCAAACACTCGCGAAATTGCGGACTCGCGAAATCGCGGACTCGCGAACACTCGTGAAATCGCGGACTCGCGAAATCGCGGACTCGCAAACACTCGCGAAATCGCGGACTCGCAAACACTCGCGAAATCGCGGACTCGCAAACACTCGTGAAATCGCGGACTCGCGAACACTCGCGAAATCGCGGACTCGCGAACACTCGCGAATTCGCGGACTCGCGAACACCCGCGAAATCGCGGACTCGAAAACACTCGCGGAATCGCGGACTCGCGAACACCCGCCAAATCGCGTACTCGCAATCACTCGCGAAATCGCGGACTCGCGTACTCGCAAACACTCGCGAAATCGCGGACTCGCGAACACTCGCGAAATCGCGGACTCGCGAACACTCGCGAAATCACGGACTCGCGAACACTCGCGAAATCGCGGACTCGCAAACACTCGCGAAATCGCGGACTCGCGAACACCCGCGAAATCGCGGACTCGCAAACACTCGCGAAATCGCGGACCCGCAAACACTCGCAAAATCGCGGACTCGCGTACTCGCAATCACTCGCAAAATCGCGGATCGCGAACACCCGCGAAATCGCGGACTCGCGAACACTCGCGAAATCGCGGACTCTCAAACACTCGCGAAATCACGGACTTGTGAACACTCGCGAAATCGCGGACTGGCAAACACTCGCGAAATCGCGGACTCGCGAACACTCGCGAAATCGCGGACTCTCGAACACTCGCGAACACCCGCGAAATCGCGGACTCGCAAACACTCGCGAAATCGCGGACTCGCAAACACTCGCGAAATCGCGGACTCGCGTACTCGCGCAAACTCGCGAAATCGCGGACTCGCGAACACCCGCGAAATCGCGTACTCGCAAACACTCACGAAATCGCGCACTCGCGAACACTCGCGAAATCGCGGACTCGCGAACACTCGCGAAATCGCGGACTCGCAAACACTCGCGAAATCGCGGACTCGTGAACACTCGCGGACTCGCGGACTCGCGAACACCCGCGAAATCGCGGACTCGCAAACACTCGCGAAATCGCGGACTCGTGAACACCCGCGAAATCGCGGACTCGCGAACACTCGCGAAATCGCGGACTCTCGAACACTCGCGAACACCCGCGAAATCGCGGACTCGCAAACACTCGCGAAATCGCGGACTCGCGTACTCGCGCAAACTCGCGAAATCGCGGACTCGCGAACACCCGCGAAATCGCGGACTCGCAAACACTCACTAAATCGCGCACTCGCGAACACTCGCGAAATCGCGGACTCGCGAACACTCGCGAAATCGCGGACTCGCGAACACTCGCGAAATCGCGGACTCGCGTACTCGCGCAAACTCGCGAAATCGCGGACTCGCGAACACCCGCGAAATCGCGGACTCGCAAACACTCACGAAATCGCGCACTCGCGAACACTCGCGAAATCGCGGACTCGCGAACACTCGCGAAATCGCGGACTCGCGAACACTCGCGAAATCGCGGACTCGCATACTCGCGCATACTCGCGAAATCGCGGACTCGCGAACACCCGCGAAATCGCGTACTCGCAAACACTCACGAAATCGCGCACTCGCGAACACTCGCGAAATTGCGGACTCGCGAACACTCGCGAAATCGCGGACTCGCGAACACTCGCGAAATCGCGGACTCGCAAACACTCGCGAAATCGCGGACTCGCGAACACTAGCGAAATCACGGACTCGCAAACACTCGCGAAATCGCGGACTCGCGAACACCCGCGAAATCGCGGACTCGCGAACACCCGCCAAATCGCGTACTCGCAATCACTCGCGAAATCGCGGACTCGCGTACTCGCAAACACTCGCGAAATAGCGGACTCGCGAACACTCGCGAAATCGCGGACTCGCGAACACTCGCGAAATCACGGACTCGCGAACACTCGCTAAATCGCGGACTCGCAAACACTCGTGAAATCGCGGACTCGCGAACACTCGCGAAATCGCGGACTCGCGAACACTCGCGAATTCGCGGACTCGCGAACACCCGCGAAATCGCGGACTCGAAAACACTCGCGGAATCGCGGACTCGCGAACACCCGCCAAATCGCGGACTCGCGAACACCCGCCAAATCGCGTACTCGCAATCACTCGCGAAATCGCGGACTCGCGAAATCGCGGACTCGCGTACTCGCAAACACTCGCGAAATCGCGGACTCGCGAACACTCGCGAAATCACGGACTCGCGAACACTCGCGAAATCGCGGACTCGCAAACACTCGCGAAATCGCGGACTCGCGAACACCCGCGAAATCGCGGACTCGCAAACACTCGCGAAATCGCGGACCCGCAAACACTCGCGAAATCGCGGACTCGCGTACTCGCAATCACTCGCAAAATCGCGGATCGCGAACACCCGCGAAATCGCGGACTCGCGAACACTCGCGAAATCGCGGACTCTCAAACACTCGCGAAATCACGGACTTGTGAACACTCGCGAAATCGCGGACTGGCAAACACTCGCGAAATCGCGGACTCGCGAACACTCGCGAAATCGCGGACTCTCGAACACTCGCAAACACTCGCGAAATCGCGGACTCGCAAACACTCGCGAAATCGCGGACTCGCGTACTCGCGCAAACTCGCGAAATCGCGGACTCGCGAACACCCGCGAAATCGCGTACTCGCAAACACTCACGAAATCGCGCACTCGCGAACACTCGCGAAATCGCGGACTCGCGAACACTCGCGAAATCGCGGACTCGCGAACACTCGCGAAATCGCGGACTCGCGTACTCGCGCAAACTCGCGAAATCGCGGACTCGCGAACACCCGCGAAATCGCGGACTCGCAAACACTCACGAAATCGCGCACTCGCGAACACTCGCGAAATCGCGGACTCGCGAACACTCGCGAAATCGCGGACTCGCGAACACTCGCGAAATCGCGGACTCGCATACTCGCGCATACTCGCGAAATCGCGGACTCGCGAACACCCGCGAAATCGCGTACTCGCAAACACTCACGAAATCGCGCACTCGCGAACACTCGCGAAATTGCGGACTCGCGAACACTCGCGAAATCGCGGACTCGCGAACACTCGCGAAATCGCGGACTCGCAAACACTCGCGAAATCGCGGACTCGCGAACACTAGCGAAATCACGGACTCGCAAACACTCGCGAAATCGCGGACTCGCGAACACCCGCGAAATCGCGGACTCGCGAACACCCGCCAAATCGCGTACTCGCAATCACTCGCGAAATCGCGGACTCGCGTACTCGCAAACACTCGCGAAATAGCGGACTCGCGAACACTCGCGAAATCGCGGACTCGCGAACACTCGCGAAATCACGGACTCGCGAACACTCGCTAAATCGCGGACTCGCAAACACTCGTGAAATCGCGGACTCGCGAACACTCGCGAAATCGCGGACTCGCGAACACTCGCGAATTCGCGGACTCGCGAACACCCGCGAAATCGCGGACTCGAAAACACTCGCGGAATCGCGGACTCGCGAACACCCGCCAAATCGCGGACTCGCGAACACCCGCCAAATCGCGTACTCGCAATCACTCGCGAAATCGCGGACTCGCGAAATCGCGGACTCGCGTACTCGCAAACACTCGCGAAATCGCGGACTCGCGAACACTCGCGAAATCACGGACTCGCGAACACTCGCGAAATCGCGGACTCGCAAACACTCGCGAAATCGCGGACTCGCGAACACCCGCGAAATCGCGGACTCGCAAACACTCGCGAAATCGCGGACCCGCAAACACTCGCGAAATCGCGGACTCGCGTACTCGCAATCACTCGCAAAATCGCGGATCGCGAACACCCGCGAAATCGCGGACTCGCGAACACTCGCGAAATCGCGGACTCTCAAACACTCGCGAAATCACGGACTTGTGAACACTCGCGAAATCGCGGACTGGCAAACACTCGCGAAATCGCGGACTCGCGAACACTCGCGAAATCGCGGACTCTCGAACACTCGCGAACACCCGCGAAATCGCGGACTCGCAAACACTCGCGAAATCGCGGACTCGCAAACACTCGCGAAATCGCGGACTCGCGTACTCGCGCAAACTCGCGAAATCGCGGACTCGCGAACACCCGCGAAATCGCGTACTCGCAAACACTCACGAAATCGCGCACTCGCGAACACTCGCGAAATTGCGGACTCGCGAACACTCGCGAAATCGCGGACTCGCGAACACTCGCGAAATCGCAAACACTCGCGAAATCGCGGACTCGTGAACACTCGCGGACTCGCGGACTCGCGAACACCCGCGAAATCGCGTACTCGCAAACACTCACGAAATCGCGCACTCGCGAACACTCGCGAAATTGCGGACTCGCGAACACTCGCGAAATCGCGGACTCGCGAACACTCGCGAAATCGCGGACTCGCAAACACTCGCGAAATCGCGGACTCGTGAACACTCGCGGACTCGCGGACTCGCGAACACCCGCGAAATCGCGGACTCGCAAACACTCACGAAATCGCGCACTCGCGAACACTCGCGAAATCGCGGACTCGCGAACGCTCGCGAAATCGCGGACTCGCGAACACTCGCGAAATCGCGGACTCGCGAACACTCGCGAAATCGCGGACTCTCAAACACTCGCGAAATCACGGACTTGTGAACACTCCCGAAATCGCGGACTCGCGAACACCCGCGAAATCGCGGACTCGCAAACACTCGCGAAATCGCGGACTCGCAAACACTCGCGAAATCGCGGACTCGCGAACACCCGCGAAATCGCGGACTCGCAAACACTCGCGAAATCGCGGACTCGCGAACACTCGCGAAATCGCGGACTCTCGAACACTCGCGAACACCCGCGAAATCGCGGACTCGCAAACACTCGCGAAATCGCGGACTCGCAAACACTCGCGAAATCGCGGACTCGCGTACTCGCGCAAACTCGCGAAATCGCGGACTCGCGAACACCCGCGAAATCGCGGACTCGCAAACACTCACGAAATCGCGCACTCGCGAACACTCGCGAAATTGCGGACTCGCGAAATCGCGGACTCGTGAACACTCGCGGACTCGCGGACTCGCGAACACCCGCGAAATCGCGGACTCGAAAACACTCGCGAAATCGCGGACTCGTGAACACCCGCGAAATCGCGGACTCGCGAACACTCGCGAAATCGCGGACTCTCGAACACTCGCGAACACCCGCGAAATCGCGGACTCGCAAACACTCGCGAAATCGCGGACTCGCGTACTCGCGCAAACTCGCGAAATCGCGGACTCGCGAACACCCGCGAAATCGCGGACTCGCAAACACTCACGAAATCGCGCACTCGCGAACACTCGCGAAATCGCGGACTCGCGAACACTCGCGAAATCGCGGACTCGCGAACACTCGCGAAATCGCGGACTCGCGAACACTAGCGAAATCACGGACTCGCCAACACTCGCGAAATCACGGACTCGCAAACACTCGCGAAATCGCGGACTCGCGAACACCCGCGAAATCGCGGACTCGCAAACACTCGCGAAATCGCGGACTCGCGAACACCCGCCAAATCGCGTACTCGCAATCACTCGCGAAATCGCGGACTCGCGTACTCGCAAACACTCGCGAAATCGCGGACTCGCGAACACTCGCGAAATCGCGGACTCGCGAACACTCGCGAAATCACGGACTCGCGAACACTCGCGAAATCGCGTACTCGCAAACACTCGCGAAATCGCGGACTCGCGAACACTCGCAAAATCGCGTACTCGCAATCACTCGCGAAATCGCGGACTCGCGAACACCCGCGACATCGCGGACTCGCAAACACTCGCGAAATCGCGGACTCGTGAACACTCGCGGACTCGCGAACACCCGCGAAATCGCGGACTCGCAAACACTCGCGAAATCGCGGACTCGTGAACACCCGCGAAATCGCGGACTCGCAAACACTCGCGAAATCGCGGACTCGTGAACACTCGCGGACTCGCAAACACTCGCGAAATCGCGGACTCGCGAACACCCGCGAAATCGCGGACTCGCAAACACTCGCGAAATCGCGGACTCGCAAACACTCGCGAAATCGCGGACTCGCGAACACCCGCGAAATCGCGGACTCGCAAACACTCGCGAAATCGCGGACTCGCGAACACTCGCGAAATCGCGGACTCTCGAACACTCGCGAACACCCGCGAAATCGCGGACTCGCAAACACTCGCGAAATCGCGGACTCGCAAACACTCGCGAAATCGCGGACTCGCGTACTCGCGCAAACTCGCGAAATCGCGGACTCGCGAACACCCGCGAAATCGCGGACTCGCAAACACTCACGAAATCGCGCACTCGCGAACACTCGCGAAATTGCGGACTCGCGAAATCGCGGACTCGTGAACACTCGCGGACTCGCGGACTCGCGAACACCCGCGAAATCGCGGACTCGAAAACACTCGCGAAATCGCGAACTCGTGAACACCCGCGAAATCGCGGACTCGCGAACACTCGCGAAATCGCGGACTCGCGAACACTCGCGAAATCGCGGACTCGCGAACACTAGCGAAATCACGGACTCGCCAACACTCGCGAAATCACGGACTCGCAAACACTCGCGAAATCGCGGACTCGCGAACACCCGCGAAATCGCGGACTCGCAAACACTCGCGAAATCGCGGACTCGCGAACACCCGCCAAATCGCGTACTCGCAATCACTCGCGAAATCGCGGACTCGCGTACTCGCAAACACTCGCGAAATCGCGGACTCGCGAACACTCGCGAAATCGCGGACTCGCGAACACTCGCGAAATCACGGACTCGCGAACACTCGCGAAATCGCGGACTCGCAAACACTCGCGAAATCGCGGACTCGCGAACACTCGCAAAATCGCGGACTCGCAAACACTCGCGAAATCACGGACTTGTGAACACTCGCGAAATCGCGGACTCGTGAACACTCGCGGACTCGCGAACACCCGCGAAATCGCGGACTCGCGAACACTCGCGAAATCGCGGACTCTCAAACACTCGCGAAATCACGGACTTGTGAACACTCGCGAAATCGCGGACTGGCAAACACTCGCGAAATCGCGGACTCGCGAACACCCGCGAAATCGCGGACTCGCAAACACTCGCGGACTCGCAAACACTCGTGAACACTCGCGGACTCGCAAACACTCGCGAAATCGCGGACTCGCGAACACTCGCGAAATCGCGGACTCGCGAACACTCGCAAAATCGCGGACTCGCGAACACTCGCGAAATCGCGGACTCGCAAACACTCGCGAAATCGCGGACTCGCGAACACTCGCGAAATCGCTGAATCTCGAACACTCGCGAACACCCGCGAAATCGCGGACTCGCAAACACTCGCGAAATCGCGGACTCGCAAACACTCGCGAAATCGCGGACTCGCGAACACTCGCGAAATCGCGGACTCGCGAAATCGCGGACTCGCAAACACTCGCGAAATCGCGGACTCGCAAACACTCGCGTAACTGCGGACTCGCGAAATCGCGGACTCGCGAACACTCGCGAAATCGCGGACTCGCGAAATCGCGGACTCGCAAACACTCGCGAAATCGCGGACTCGCAAACACTCGCGAAATCGCGGACTCGCAAACACTCGTGAAATCGCGGACTCGCGAACACTCGCGAAATCGCGGACTCGCGAACACTCGCGAAATCGCGGACTCGCGAACACCCGCGAAATCGCGGACTCGCAAACACTCGCGGAATCGCGGACTCGCGAACACCCGCCAAATCACGGACTTGTGAACACTCGCGAAATCGCGGACTCGTGAACACTCGCGGACTCGCGAACACTCGCGAAATCGCGGATTCGCGAACACTCGCGAAATCGCGGACTCTCAAACACTCGCGAAATCACGGACTTGTGAACACTCGCGAAATCGCGGACTGGCAAACACTCGCGAAATCGCGGACTCGCGAACACCCGCGAAATCGCGGACTCGCAAACATTCGCGAAATCGCGGACTCGTGAACACTCGCGGACTCGCAAACACTCGCGAAATCGCGGACTCGCGAACACTCGCGAAATCGCGGACTCGCAAACACTCGCGAAATCGCGGACTCGCGAACACTCGCGAAATCGCTGAATCTCGAACACTCGCGAACACCCGCGAAATCGCGGACTCACAAACACTCGCGAAATCGCGGACTCGCAAACACTCGCGAAATCGCGGACTCGCGAAATCGCGGACTCGCAAACACTCGCGAAATCGCGGACTCGCAAACACTCGCGAAATTGCGGACTCGCGAAATCGCGGACTCGCGAACACTCGCGAAATCGCGGACTCGCGAAATCGCGGACTCGCAAACACTCGCGAAATCGCGGACTCGCAAACACTCGCGAAATCGCGGACTCGCAAACACTCGTGAAATCGCGGACTCGCGAACACTCGCGAAATCGCGGACTCGCGAACACTCGCGAAATCGCGGACTCGCGAACACCCGCGAAATCGCGGACTCGCAAACACTCGCGGAATCGCGGACTCGCGAACACCCGCCAAATCGCGTACTCGCAATCACTCGCGAAATCGCGGACTCGCGTACTCGCAAACACTCGCGAAATCGCGGACTCGCGAACACTCGCGAAATCGCGGACTCGCGAACACTCGCGAAATCACGGACTCGCGAACACTCGCGAAATCGCGGACTCGCAAACACTCGCGAAATCGCGGACTCGCGAACACCCGCGAAATCGCGGACTCGCAAACACTCGCGAAATCGCGGACCCGCAAACACTCGCGAAATCGCGGACTCGCGTACTCGCAATCACTCGCAAAATCGCGGATCGCGAACACCCGCGAAATCGCGGACTCGCGAACACTCGCGAAATCGCGGACTCTCAAACACTCGCGAAATCACGGACTTGTGAACACTCGCGAAATCGCGGACTGGCAAACACTCGCGAAATCGCGGACTCGCGAACACTCGCGAAATCGCGGACTCTCGAACACTCGCGAACACCCGCGAAATCGCGGACTCGCAAACACTCGCGAAATCGCGGACTCGCAAACACTCGCGAAATCGCGGACTCGCGTACTCGCGCAAACTCGCGAAATCGCGGACTCGCGAACACCCGCGAAATCGCGGACTCGCAAACACTCACGAAATCGCGCACTCGCGAACACTCGCGAAATTGCGGACTCGCGAACACTCGCGAAATCGCGGACTCGCGAACACTCGCGAAATCGCGGACTCGCAAACACTCGCGAAATCGCGGACTCGTGAACACTCGCGGACTCGCGGACTCGCGAACACCCGCGAAATCGCGGACTCGCAAACACTCGCGAAATCGCGGACTCGTGAACACCCGCGAAATCGCGGACTCGCGAACACTCGCGAAATCGCGGACTCTCGAACACTCGCGAACACCCGCGAAATCGCGGACTCGCAAACACTCGCGAAATCGCGGACTCGCGTACTCGCGAACACCCGCGAAATCGCGGACTCGTGAACACTCACGAAATCGCGCACTCGTGAACACTCACGAAATCGCGCACTCGCGAACACTCGCGAAATCGCGGACTCGCGAACACTCGCGAAATCGCGGACTCGCGAACACTCGCGAAATCGCGGACTCGCGAACACTAGCGAAATCACGGACTCGCGAACACTCGCGAAATCACGGACTCGCAAACACTCGCGAAATCGCGGACTCGCGAACACCCGCGAAATCGCGGACTCGCAAACACTCGCGAAATCGCGGACTCGCGAACACCCGCCAAATCGCGTACTCGCAATCACTCGCGAAATCGCGGACTCGCGTACTCGCAAACACTCGCGAAATCGCGGACTCGCGAACACTCGCGAAATCGCGGACTCGCGAACACTCGCGAAATCACGGACTCGCGAACACTCGCGAAATCGCGGACACGCAAACACTCGCGAAATCGCGGACTCGCGAACACTCGCAAAATCGCGGACTCGCAAACACTCGCGAAATCACGGACTTGTGAACACTCGCGAAATCGCGGACTCGTGAACACTCGCGGACTCGCGAACACTCGCGAAATCGCGGACTCGCGAACACTCGCGAAATCGCGGACTCTCAAACACTCGCGAAATCACGGACTTGTGAACACCCGCGAAATCGCGGACTCGCAAACACTCGCGAAATCGCGGACTCGCGAACACCCGCGAAATCGCGGACTCGCAAACACTCGCGAAATCGCGGACTCGCGAACACCCGCCAAATCGCGTACTCGCAATCACTCGCGAAATCGCGGACTCGCGTACTCGCAAACACTCGCGAAATCGCGGACTCGCGAACACTCGCGAAATCGCGGACTCGCGAACACTCGCGAAATCACGGACTCGCGAACACTCGCGAAATCGCGGACTCGCAAACACTCGCGAAATCGCGGACTCGCGAACACTCGCAAAATCGCGGACTCGCAAACACTCGCGAAATCACGGACTTGTGAACACTCGCGAAATCGCGGACTCGTGAACACTCGCGGACTCGCGAACACCCGCGAAATCGCGGACTCGCGAACACTCGCGAAATCGCGGACTCTCGAACACTCGCGAACACCCGCGAAATCGCGGACTCGCAAACACTCGCGAAATCGCGGACTCGCGTACTCGCGCAAACTCGCGAAATCGCGGACTCGCGAACACCCGCGAAATCGCGGACTCGTGAACACTCACGAAATCGCGCACTCGCGAACACTCGCGAAATCGCGGACTCGCGAACACTCGCGAAATCGCGGACTCGCGAACACTCGCGAAATCGCGGACTCGCGAACACTAGCGAAATCACGGACTCGCGAACACTCGCGAAATCACGGACTCGCAAACACTCGCGAAATCGCGGACTCGCGAACACTCGCGAAATCACGGACTCGCAAACACTCGCGAAATCGCGGACTCGCGAACACTCGCAAAATCGCGGACTCTCAAACACTCGCGAAATCACGGACTTGTGAACACTCGCGAAATCGCGGACTGGCAAACACTCGCGAAATCGCGGACTCGCGAACACCCGCGAAATCGCGGACTCGCAAACATTCGCGAAATCGCGGACTCGTGAACACTCGCGGACTCGCAAACACTCGCGAAATCGCGGACTCGCGAACACTCGCGAAATCGCTGAATCTCGAACACTCGCGAACACCCGCGAAATCGCGGACTCGCAAACACTCGCGAAATCGCGGACTCGCAAACACTCGCGAAATCGCGTATTCGCGAAATCGCGGACTCGCAAACACTCGCGAAATCGCGGACTCGCAAACACTCGCGAAATTGCGGACTCGCGAAATCGCGGACTCGCGAACACTCGTGAAATCGCGGACTCGCGAAATCGCGGACTCGCAAACACTCGCGAAATCGCGGACTCGCAAACACTCGCGAAATCGCGGACTCGCAAACACTCGTGAAATCGCGGACTCGCGAACACTCGCGAAATCGCGGACTCGCGAACACTCGCGAAATCGCGGACTCGCGAACACCCGCGAAATCGCGGACTCGAAAACACTCGCGGAATCGCGGACTCGCGAACACCCGCCAAATCGCGTACTCGCAATCACTCGCGAAATCGCGGACTCGCGTACTCGCAAACACTCGCGAAATCGCGGACTCGCGAACACTCGCGAAATCGCGGACTCGCGAACACTCGCGAAATCACGGACTCGCGAACACTCGCGAAATCGCGGACTCGCAAACACTCGCGAAATCGCGGACTCGCGAACACCCGCGAAATCGCGGACTCGCAAACACTCGCGAAATCGCGGACCCGCAAACACTCGCAAAATCGCGGACTCGCGTACTCGCAATCACTCGCAAAATCGCGGATCGCGAACACCCGCGAAATCGCGGACTCGCGAACACTCGCGAAATCGCGGACTCTCAAACACTCGCGAAATCACGGACTTGTGAACACTCGCGAAATCGCGGACTGGCAAACACTCGCGAAATCGCGGACTCGCGAACACTCGCGAAATCGCGGACTCTCGAACACTCGCGAACACCCGCGAAATCGCGGACTCGCAAACACTCGCGAAATCGCGGACTCGCAAACACTCGCGAAATCGCGGACTCGCGTACTCGCGCAAACTCGCGAAATCGCGGACTCGCGAACACCCGCGAAATCGCGTACTCGCAAACACTCACGAAATCGCGCACTCGCGAACACTCGCGAAATTGCGGACTCGCGAACACTCGCGAAATCGCGGACTCGCGAACACTCGCGAAATCGCGGACTCGCAAACACTCGCGAAATCGCGGACTCGTGAACACTCGCGGACTCGCGGACTCGCGAACACCCGCGAAATCGCGGACTCGCAAACACTCGCGAAATCGCGGACTCGTGAACACCCGCGAAATCGCGGACTCGCGAACACTCGCGAAATCGCGGACTCTCGAACACTCGCGAACACCCGCGAAATCGCGGACTCGCAAACACTCGCGAAATCGCGGACTCGCGTACTCGCGCAAACTCGCGAAATCGCGGACTCGCGAACACCCGCGAAATCGCGGACTCGCAAACACTCACGAAATCGCGCACTCGCGAACACTCGCGAAATCGCGGACTCGCGAACACTCGCGAAATCGCGGACTCGCGAATACTCGCGAAATCGCGGACTCGCGTACTCGCGCAAACTCGCGAAATCGCGGACTCGCGAACACCCGCGAAATCGCGGACTCGCAAACACTCACGAAATCGCGCACTCGCGAACACTCGCGAAATCGCGGACTCGCGAACACTCGCGAAATCGCGGACTCGCGAACACTCGCGAAATCGCGGACTCGCATACTCGCGCAAACTCGCGAAATCGCGGACTCGCGAACACCCGCGAAATCGCGTACTCGCAAACACTCACGAAATCGCGCACTCGCGAACACTCGCGAAATTGCGGACTCGCGAACACTCGCGAAATCGCGGACTCGCGAACACTCGCGAAATCGCGGACTCGCAAACACTCGCGAAATCGCGGACTCGCGAACACTAGCGAAATCACGGACTCGCGAACACTCGCGAAATCTCGGACTCGCAAACACTCGCGAAATCGCGGACTCGCGAACACCCGCGAAATCGCGGACTCGCAAACACTCGCGAAATCGCGGACTCGCGAACACCCGCCAAATCGCGTACTCGCAATCACTCGCGAAATCGCGGACTCGCGTACTCGCAAACACTCGCGAAATAGCGGACTCGCGAACAGTCGCGAAATCGCGGACTCGCGAACACTCGCGAAATCACGGACTCGCGAACACTCGCTAAATCGCGGACTCGCAAACACTCGTGAAATCGCGGACTCGCGAACACTCGCGAAATCGCGGACTCGCGAACACTCGCGAATTCGCGGACTCGCGAACACCCGCGAAATCGCGGACTCGAAAACACTCGCGGAATCGCGGACTCGCGAACACCCGCCAAATCGCGTACTCGCAATCACTCGCGAAATCGCGGACTCGCGTACTCGCAAACACTCGCGAAATCGCGGACTCGCGAACACTCGCGAAATCACGGACTCGCGAACACTCGCGAAATCGCGGACTCGCAAACACTCGCGAAATCGCGGACTCGCGAACACCCGCGAAATCGCGGACTCGCAAACACTCGCGAAATCGCGGACCCGCAAACACTCGCGAAATCGCGGACTCGCGTACTCGCAATCACTCGCAAAATCGCGGATCGCGAACACCCGCGAAATCGCGGACTCGCGAACACTCGCGAAATCGCGGACTCTCAAACACTCGCGAAATCACGGACTTGTGAACACTCGCGAAATCGCGGACTGGCAAACACTCGCGAAATCGCGGACTCGCGAACACTCGCGAAATCGCGGACTCTCGAACACTCGCGAACACCCGCGAAATCGCGGACTCGCAAACACTCGCGAAATCGCGGACTCGCAAACACTCGCGAAATCGCGGACTCGCGTACTCGCGCAAACTCGCGAAATCGCGGACTCGCGAACACCCGCGAAATCGCGTACTCGCAAACACTCACGAAATCGCGCACTCGCGAACACTCGCGAAATTGCGGACTCGCGAACACTCGCGAAATCGCGGACTCGCGAACACTCGCGAAATCGCGGACTCGCAAACACTCGCGAAATCGCGGACTCGTGAACACTCGCGGACTCGCGGACTCGCGAACACCCGCGAAATCGCGTACTCGCAAACACTCACGAAATCGCGCACTCGCGAACACTCGCGAAATTGCGGACTCGCGAACACTCGCGAAATCGCGGACTCGCGAACACTCGCGAAATCGCGGACTCGCAAACACTCGCGAAATCGCGGACTCGTGAACACTCGCGGACTCGCGGACTCGCGAACACCCGCGAAATCGCGGACTCGCAAACACTCACGAAATCGCGCACTCGCGAACACTCGCGAAATCGCGGACTCGCGAACACTCGCGAAATCGCGGACTCGCGAACACTCGCGAAATCGCGGACTCGCGAACACTAGCGAAATCACGGACTCGCGAACACTCGCGAAATCACGGACTCGCAAACACTCGCGAAATCGCGGACTCGCGAAGACCCGCGAAATCGCGGACTCGCAAACACTCGCGAAATCGCGGACTCGCGAACACCCGCCAAATCGCGTACTCGCAATCACTCGCGAAATCGCGGACTCGCGAACACTCGCGAAATCGCGGACTCGCGAACACCCGCGAAATCGCGGACTCGCAAACACTCGCGAAATCGCGGACTCGCGAACACTCGCAAAATCGCGGACTCGCAAACACTCGCGAAATCACGGACTCGTGAACACTCGCGGACTCGCGAAAACTCGCGAAATCGCATACTCGCGAACACTCGCGAAATCGCGGACTCGCGAACACTCGCGAAATTGCGGACTCTCAAACACTCGCGAAATCACGGACTTGTGAACACTCGCGAAATCGCGGACTGGCAAACACTCGCGAAATCGCGGACTCGCGAACACCCGCGAAATCACGGACTCGCAAACACTCGCGAAATCGCGGACTCGCGAACACCCGCGAAATCGCGGACTCGCAAACACTCGCGAAATCGCGGACTCGCGAACACCCGCCAAATCGCGTACTCGCAATCACTCGCGAAATCGCGGACTCGCGTACTCGCAAACACTCGCGAAATCGCGGACTCGCGAACACTTGCGAAATCGCGGACTCGCGAACACTCGCGAAATCACGGACTCGCGAACACTCGCGAAATCGCGGACTCGCAAACACTCGCGAAATCGCGGACTCGCGAACAATCGCAAAATCGCGGACTCGCAAACACTCGCGAAATCACGGACTTGTGAACACTCGCGAAATCGCGGACTCGTGAACACTCGCGGACTCGCGAACACTCGCGAAATCGCGGACTCGCGAACACTCGCGAAATCGCGGACTCTCAAACACTCGCGAAATCACGGACTTGTGAACACTCGCGAAATCGCGGACTGGCAAACACTCGCGAAATCGCGGACTCGCGAACACCCGCGAAATCGCGGACTCGCAAACACTCGCGAAATCGCGGACTCGTGAACACTCGCGGACTCGCAAACACTCGCGAAATCGCGGACTCGCGAACACTCGCGAAATCGCGGACTCGCGAACACTCGCAAAATCGCGGACTCGCGAACACTCGCAAAATCGCGGACTCGCAAACACTCGCGAAATCGCGGACTCGCGAACACTCGCGAAATCGCTGAATCTCGAACACTCGCGAACACCCGCGAAATCGCGGACTCGCAAACACTCGCGAAATCGCGGACTCGCGAACACTCGCGAAATCGCGGACTCGCGAAATCGCGGACTCGCAAACACTCGCGAAATCGCGGACTCGCAAACACTCGCGAAATTGCGGACTCGCGAAATCGCGGACTCGCGGACTCGCGAACACTCGCGAAATCGCGGACTCTCAAACACTCGCGAAATCACGGACTTGTGAACACTCGCGAAATCGCGGACTGGCAAACACTCGCGAAATCGCGGACTCGCGAACACCCGCGAAATCACGGACTCGCAAACACTCGCGAAATCGCGGACTCGCGAACACCCGCGAAATCGCGGACTCGCAAACACTCGCGAAATCGCGGACTCGCAAACACTCGCGAAATCGCGGACTCGCGAACACCCGCCAAATCGCGTACTCGCAATCACTCGCGAAATCGCGGACTCGCGTACTCGCAAACACTCGCGAAATCGCGGACTCGCGAACACTCGCGAAATCGCGGACTCGCGAACACTCGCGAAATCACGGACTCGCGAACACTCGCGAAATCGCGGACTCGCAAACACTCGCGAAATCGCGGACTCGCGAACACTCGCAAAATCGCGGACTCGCAAACACTCGCGAAATCACGGACTTGTGAACACTCGCAAAATCGCGGACTCGTGAACACTCGCGGACTCGCGAACACTCGCGAAATCGCGGACTCGCGAACACTCGCGAAATCGCGGACTCTCAAACACTCGCGAAATCACGGACTTGTGAACACTCGCGAAATCGCGGACTGGCAAACACTCGCGAAATCGCGGACTCGCGAACACCCGCGAAATCGCGGACTCGCAAACACTCGCGAAATCGCGGACTCGTGAACACTCGCGGACTCGCAAACACTCGCGAAATCGCGGACTCGCGAACACTCGCGAAATCGCGGACTCGCGAACACTCGCAAAATCGCGGACTCGCGAACACTCGCAAAATCGCGGACTCGCAAACACTCGCGAAATCGCGGACTCGCGAACACTCGCGAAATCGCTGAATCTCGAACACTCGCGAACACCCGCGAAATCGCGGACTCGCAAACACTCGCGAAATCGCGGACTCGCTAACACTCGCGAAATCGCGGACTCGCGAAATCGCGGACTCGCAAACACTCGCGAAATCGCGGACTCGCAAACACTCGCGAAATTGCGGACTCGCGAAATCGCGGACTCGCGAACACTCGCGAAATCGCGGACTCGCAAACACTCGCGTAATTGCGGACTCGCGAAATCGCGGACTCGCGAACACTCGCGAAATCGCGGTCTCGCGAAATCGCGGACTCGCAAACACTCGCAAAATCGCGGACTCGCAAACACTCGTGAAATCGCGGACTCGCGAACACTCGCGAAATCGCGGACTCGCGAACACTCGCGAAATCGCGGACTCGCAAACACTCGCGAAATCGCGGACTCGCGAACAATCGCAAAATCGCGGACTCGCAAACACTCGCGAAATCACGGACTTGTGAACACTCGCGAAATCGCGGACTCGTGAACACTCGCGGACTCGCGAACACTCGCGAAATCGCGGACTCGCGAACACTCGCGAAATCGCGGACTCTCAAACACTCGCGAAATCACGGACTTGTGAACACTCGCGAAATCGCGGACTGGCAAACACTCGCGAAATCGCGGACTCGCGAACACCCGCGAAATCGCGGACTCGCAAACACTCGCGAAATCGCGGACTCGTGAACACTCGCGGACTCGCAAACACTCGCGAAATCGCGGACTCGCGAACACTCGCGAAATCGCGGACTCGCGAACACTCGCAAAATCGCGGACTCGCGAACACTCGCAAAATCGCGGACTCGCAAACACTCGCGAAATCGCGGACTCGCGAACACTCGCGAAACCGCTGAATCTCGAACACTCGCGAACACCCGCGAAATCGCGGACTCGCAAACACTCGCGAAATCGCGGACTCGCGAACACTCGCGAAATCGCGGACTCGCGAAATCGCGGACTCGCAAACACTCGCGAAATCGCGGACTCGCAAACACTCGCGAAATTGCGGACTCGCGAAATCGCGGACTCGCGGACTCGCGAACACTCGCGAAATCGCGGACTCTCAAACACTCGCGAAATCACGGACTTGTGAACACTCGCGAAATCGCGGACTGGCAAACACTCGCGAAATCGCGGACTCGCGAACACCCGCGAAATCACGGACTCGCAAACACTCGCGAAATCGCGGACTCGCGAACACCCGCGAAATCGCGGACTCGCAAACACTCGCGAAATCGCGGACTCGCAAACACTCGCGAAATCGCGGACTCGCGAACACCCGCCAAATCGCGTACTCGCAATCACTCGCGAAATCGCGGACTCGCGTACTCGCAAACACTCGCGAAATCGCGGACTCGCGAACACTCGCGAAATCGCGGACTCGCGAACACTCGCGAAATCACGGACTCGCGAACACTCGCGAAATCGCGGACTCGCAAACACTCGCGAAATCGCGGACTCGCGAACACTCGCAAAATCGCGGACTCGCAAACACTCGCGAAATCACGGACTTGTGAACACTCGCAAAATCGCGGACTCGTGAACACTCGCGGACTCGCGAACACTCGCGAAATCGCGGACTCGCGAACACTCGCGAAATCGCGGACTCTCAAACACTCGCGAAATCACGGACTTGTGAACACTCGCGAAATCGCGGACTGGCAAACACTCGCGAAATCGCGGACTCGCGAACACCCGCGAAATCGCGGACTCGCAAACACTCGCGAAATCGCGGACTCGTGAACACTCGCGGACTCGCAAACACTCGCGAAATCGCGGACTCGCGAACACTCGCGAAATCGCGGACTCGCGAACACTCGCAAAATCGCGGACTCGCGAACACTCGCAAAATCGCGGACTCGCAAACACTCGCGAAATCGCGGACTCGCGAACACTCGCGAAATCGCTGAATCTCGAACACTCGCGAACACCCGCGAAATCGCGGACTCGCAAACACTCGCGAAATCGCGGACTCGCTAACACTCGCGAAATCGCGGACTCGCGAAATCGCGGACTCGCAAACACTCGCGAAATCGCGGACTCGCAAACACTCGCGAAATTGCGGACTCGCGAAATCGCGGACTCGCGAACACTCGCGAAATCGCGGACTCGCAAACACTCGCGTAATTGCGGACTCGCGAAATCGCGGACTCGCGAACACTCGCGAAATCGCGGTCTCGCGAAATCGCGGACTCGCAAACACTCGCAAAATCGCGGACTCGCAAACACTCGTGAAATCGCGGACTCGCGAACACTCGCGAAATCGCGGACTCGCGAACACTCGCGAAATCGCGGACTCGCGAACACCCGCGAAATCGCGGACTCGCAAACACTCGCGGAATCGCGGACTCGCGAACACCCGCCAAATCACGGACTTGTGAACACTCGCGAAATCGCGGACTCGTGAACACTCGCGGACTCGCGAAAACTCGCGAAATCGCGGACTCGCGAACACTCGCGAAATCGCGGACTCTCAAACACTCGCGAAATCACGGACTTGTGAACACTCGCGAAATCGCGGACTGGCAAACACTCGCGAAATCGCGGACTCGCGAACACCCGCGAAATCGCGGACTCGCAAACATTCGCGAAATCGCGGACTCGTGAACACTCGCGGACTCGCAAACACTCGCGAAATCGCGGACTCGCGAACACTCGCGAAATCGCGGACTCGCAAACACTCGCGAAATCGCGGACTCGCGAACACCCGCGAAATCGCGGACTCGCAAACACTCGCGAAATCGCGGACTCGCAAACACTCGCGAAATCGCGGACTCGCGAACACTCGCGAAATCGCGGACTCGCAAACACTCGCGTAATTGCGGACTCGCGAAATCGCGGACTCGCGAACACTCGCGAAATCGCGGACTCGCGAAATCGCGGACTCGCAAACACTCGCGAAATCGCGGACTCGCAAACACTCGCGAAATCGCGGACTCGCAAACACTCGTGAAATCGCGGACTCGCGAACACTCGCGAAATCGCGGACTCGCGAACACTCGCGAAATCGCGGACTCGCGAACACCCGCGAAATCGCGGACTCGCAAACACTCGCGGAATCGCGGACTCGCGAACACCCGCCAAATCACGGACTTGTGAACACCCGCGAAATCGCGGACTCGCAAACACTCGCGGAATCGCGGACTCGCGAACACCCGCCAAATCACGGACTTGTGAACACTCGCGAAATCGCGGACTCGTGAACACTCGCGGACTCGCGAACACTCGCGAAATCGCGGACTCGCGAACACTCGCGAAATCGCGGACTCTCAAACACTCGCGAAATCACGGACTTGTGAACACTCGCGAAATCGCGGACTGGCAAACACTCGCGAAATCGCGGACTCGCGAACACCCGCGAAATCGCGGACTCGCAAACATTCGCGAAATCGCGGACTCGTGAACACTCGCGGACTCGCAAACACTCGCGAAATGGCGGACTCGCGAACACTCGCGAAATCGCGGACTCGCAAACACTCGCGAAATCGCGGACTCGCAAACACTCGCGTAATTGCGGACTCGCAAACACTCGCGTAATTGCGGACTCGCGAAATCGCGGACTCGCGAACACTCGCGAAATCGCGGACTCGCGAAATCGCGGACTCGCAAACACTCGCGAAATCGCGGACTCGCAAACACTCGCGAAATCGCGGACTCGCAAACACTCGTGAAATCGCGGACTCGCGAACACTCGCGAAATCGCGGACTCGCGAACACTCGCGAAATCGCGGACTCGCGAACACCCGCGAAATCGCGGACTCGCAAACACTCGCGGAATCGCGGACTCGCGAACACCCGCCAAATCACGGACTTGTGAACACCCGCGAAATCGCGGACTCGCAAACACTCGCGGAATCGCGGACTCGCGAACACCCGCCAAATCACGGACTTGTGAACACTCGCGAAATCGCGGACTCGTGAACACTCGCGGACTCGCGAACACTCGCGAAATCGCGGACTCGCGAACACTCGCGAAATCGCAGACTCTCAAACACTCGCGAAATCACGGACTTGTGAACACTCGCGAAATCGCGGACTGGCAAACACTCGCGAAATCGCGGACTCGCGAACACCCGCGAAATCGCGGACTCGCAAACATTCGCGAAATCGCGGACTCGTGAACACTCGCGGACTCGCAAACACTCGCGAAATGGCGGACTCGCGAACACTCGCGAAATCGCGGACTCGCAAACACTCGCGAAATCGCGGACTCGCAAACACTCGCGAAATCGCGGACTCGCGAACACTCGCGAAATCGCGGACTCGCAAACACTCGCGTAATTGCGGACTCGCGAAATCGCGGACTCGTGAACACTCGCGGACTCGCGAACACTCGCGAAATCGCGGACTCGCGAACACTCGCGAAATCGCAGACTCTCAAACACTCGCGAAATCACGGACTTGTGAACACTCGCGAAATCGCGGACTGGCAAACACTCGCGAAATCGCGGACTCGCGAACACCCGCGAAATCGCGGACTCGCAAACATTCGCGAAATCGCGGACTCGTGAACACTCGCGGACTCGCAAACACTCGCGAAATGGCGGACTCGCGAACACTCGCGAAATCGCGGACTCGCAAACACTCGCGAAATCGCGGACTCGCAAACACTCGCGAAATCGCGGACTCGCGAACACTCGCGAAATCGCGGACTCGCAAACACTCGCGTAATTGCGGACTCGCGAAATCGCGGACTCGCGAACACTCGCGAAATCGCGGACTCGCGAAATCGCGGACTCGCAAACACTCGCGAAATCGCGGACTCGCAAACACTCGCGAAATCGCGGACTCGCAAACACTCGCGAAATCGCGGACTCGCAAACACTCGTGAAATCGCGGACTCGCGAACACTCGCGAAATCGCGGACTCGCGAACACTCGCGAAATCGCGGACTCGCGAACACCCGCGAAATCGCGGACTCGCAAACACTCGCGGAATCGCGGACTCGCGAACACCGGCCAAATCACGGACTTGTGAACACCCGCGAAATCGCGGACTCGCAAACACTCGCGGAATCGCGGACTCGCGAACACCCGCCAAATCACGGACTTGTGAACACTCGCGAAATCGCGGACTCGTGAACACTCGCGGACTCGCGAACACTCGCGAAATCGCGGACTCGCGAACACTCGCGAAATCGCGGACTCTCAAACACTCGCGAAATCACGGACTTGTGAACACTCGCGAAATCGCGGACTGGCAAACACTCGCGAAATCGCGGACTCGCGAACACCCGCGAAATCGCGGACTCGCAAACATTCGCGAAATCGCGGACTCGTGAACACTCGCGGACTCGCAAACACTCGCGAAATCGCGGACTCGCGAACACTCGCGAAATCGCGGACTCGCAAACACTCGCGAAATCGCGGACTCGCGAACACTCGCGAAATCGCTGAATCTCGAACACTCGCGAACACCCGCGAAATCGCGGACTCGCAAACACTCGCGAAATCGCGGACTCGCAAACACTCGCGAAATCGCGGACTCGCGAAATCGCGGACTCGCGAAATCGCGGACTCGCAAACACTCGCGAAATCGCGGACTCGCAAACACTCGCGAAATTGCGGACTCGCGAAATCGCGGACTCGCGAACACTCGCGAAATTGCGGACTCGCGAAATCGCGGACTCGCAAACACTCGCGAAATCGCGGACTCGCAAACACTCGCGAAATCGCGGACTCGCAAACACTCGCGGAATCGCGGACTCGCGAACACCCGCCAAATCGCGTACTCGCAATCACTCGCGAAATCGCGGACTCGCGTACTCGCAAACACTCGCGAAATCGCGGACTCGCGAACACTCGCGAAATCGCGGACTCGCGAACACTCGCGAAATCACGGACTCGCGAACACTCGCGAAATCGCGGACTCGCAAACACTCGCGAAATCGCGGACTCGCGAACACCCGCGAAATCGCGGACTCGCAAACACTCGCGAAATCGCGGACCCGCAAACACTCGCGAAATCGCGGACTCGCGTACTCGCAATCACTCGCAAAATCGCGGATCGCGAACACCCGCGAAATCGCGGACTCGCGAACACTCGCGAAATCGCGGACTCTCAAACACTCGCGAAATCACGGACTTGTGAACACTCGCGAAATCGCGGACTGGCAAACACTCGCGAAATCGCGGACTCGCGAACACTCGCGAAATCGCGGACTCTCGAACACTCGCGAACACCCGCGAAATCGCGGACTCGCAAACACTCGCGAAATCGCGGACTCGCAAACACTCGCGAAATCGCGGACTCGCGTACTCGCGCAAACTCGCGAAATCGCGGACTCGCGAACACCCGCGAAATCGCGGACTCGCAAACACTCACGAAATCGCGCACTCGCGAACACTCGCGAAATTGCGGACTCGCGAACACTCGCGAAATTGCGGACTCGCGAACACTCGCGAAATCGCGGACTCGCGAACACTCGCGAAATCGCGGACTCGCAAACACTCGCGAAATCGCGGACTCGTGAACACTCGCGGACTCGCGGACTCGCGAACACCCGCGAAATCGCGGACTCGCAAACACTCGCGAAATCGCGGACTCGTGAACACCCGCGAAATCGCGGACTCGCGAACACTCGCGAAATCGCGGACTCTCGAACACTCGCGAACACCCGCGAAATCGCGGACTCGCAAACACTCGCGAAATCGCGGACTCGCGTACTCGCGCAAACTCGCGAAATCGCGGACTCGCGAACACCCGCGAAATCGCGGACTCGCAAACACTCACGAAATCGCGCACTCGCGAACACTCGCGAAATCGCGGACTCGCGAACACTCGCGAAATCGCGGACTCGCGAACACTCGGGAAATCGCGGACTCGCGAACACTAGCGAAATCACGGACTCGCGAACACTCGCGAAATCACGGACTCGCAAACACTCGCGAAATCGCGGACTCGCGAACACCCGCGAAATCGCGGACTCGCAAACACTCGCGAAATCGCGGACTCGCGAACACCCGCCAAATCGCGTACTCGCAATCACTCGCGAAATCGCGGACTCGCGTACTCGCAAACACTCGCGAAATCGCGGACTCGCGAACACTCGCGAAATCGCGGACTCGCGAACACTCGCGAAATCACGGACTCGCGAACACTCGCGAAATCGCGGACTCGCAAACACTCGCGAAATCGCGGACTCGCGAACACTCGCAAAATCGCGGACTCGCAAACACTCGCGAAATCACGGACTTGTGAACACTCGCGAAATCGCGGACTCGTGAACACTCGCGGACTCGCGAACACTCGCGAACACTCGCGAAATCGCGGACTCTCAAACACTCGCGAAATCACGGACTTGTGAACACTCGCGAAATCGCGGACTGGCAAACACTCGCGAAATCGCGGACTCGCGAACACCCGCGAAATCGCGGACTCGCAAACACTCGCGAAATCGCGGACTCGTGAACACTCGCGGACTCGCAAACACTCGCGAAATCGCGGACTCGCGAACACTCGCGAAATCGCGGACTCGCGAACCCTCGCAAAATCGCGGACTCGCGAACACTCGCGAAATCGCGGACTCGCGAACACTCGCGAAATCGCGGACTCGCGAACACTCGCAAAATCGCGGACTCGCGAACACTCGCGAAATCGCGGACTCGCAAACACTCGCGAAATCGCGGACTCGCGAACACTCGCGAAATCGCTGAATCTCGAACACTCGCGAACACCCGCGAAATCGCGGACTCGCAAACACTCGCGAAATCGCGGACTCGCAAACACTCGCGAAATCGCGGACTCGCGAACACTCGCGAAATCGCGGACTCGCGAAATCGCGGACTCGCAAACACTCGCGAAATCGCGGACTCGCAAACACTCGCGTAATTGCGGACTCGCGAAATCGCGGACTCGCGAACACTCGCGAAATCGCGGACTCGCGAAATCGCGGACTCGCAAACACTCGCGAAATCGCGGACTCGCAAACACTCGCGAAATCGCGGACTCGCAAACACTCGCGAAATCGCGGACTCGCGAACACTCGCGAAATCGCGGACTCGCGAACACTCGCGAAATCGCGGACTCGCGAACACCCGCGAAATCGCGGACTCGCAAACACTCGCGGAATCGCGGACTCGCGAACACCCGCCAAATCACGGACTTGTGAACACTCGCGAAATCGCGGACTCGCGAACACTCGCGAAATCGCGGACTCTCAAACACTCGCGAAATCACGGACTTGTGAACACTCGCGAAATCGCGGACTGGCAAACACTCGCGAAATCGCGGACTCGCGAACACCCGCGAAATCGCGGACTCGCAAACATTCGCGAAATCGCGGACTCGTGAACACTCGCGGACTCGCAAACACTCGCGAAATCGCGGACTCGCGAACACTCGCGAAATCGCGGACTCGCAAACACTCGCGAAATCGCGGACTCGCGAACACTCGCGAAATCGCTGAATCTCGAACACTCGCGAACACCCGCGAAATCGCGGACTCGCAAACACTCGCGAAATCGCGGACTCGCAAACACTCGCGAAATCGCGGACTCGCGAAATCGCGGACTCGCAAACACTCGCGAAATCGCGGACTCGCAAACACTCGCGAAATTGCGGACTCGCGAAATCGCGGACTCGCGAACACTCGCGAAATCGCGGACTCGCGAAATCGCGGACTCGCAAACACTCGCGAAATCGCGGACTCGCAAACACTCGCGAAATCGCGGACTCGCGAACACCCGCGAAATCGCGGACTCGCAAACACTCGCGAAATCGCGGACCCGCAAACACTCGCGAAATCGCGGACTCGCGTACTCGCAATCACTCGCAAAATCGCGGATCGCGAACACCCGCGAAATCGCGGACTCGCAAACACTCACGAAATCGCGCACTCGCGAACACTCGCGAAATCGCGGACTCGCGAACACTCGCGAAATCGCGGACTCGCGAACACTCGCGAAATCGCGGACTCGCGTACTCGCGCAAACTCGCGAAATCGCGGACTCGCGAACACCCGCGAAATCGCGGACTCGCAAACACTCACGAAATCGCGCACTCGCGAACACTCGCGAAATCGCGGACTCGCGAACACTCGCGAAATCGCGGACTCGCGAACACTCGCGAAATCGCGGACTCGCGAACACTAGCGAAATCACGGACTCGCGAACACTCGCGAAATCACGGACTCGCAAACACTCGCGAAATCGCGGACTCGCGAACACCCGCGAAATCGCGGACTCGCAAACACTCGCGAAATCGCGGACTCGCGAACACCCGCCAAATCGCGTACTCGCAATCACTCGCGAAATCGCGGACTCGCGTACTCGCAAACACTCGCGAAATCGCGGACTCGCGAACACTCGCGAAATCGCGGACTCGCGAACACTCGCGAAATCACGGACTCGCGAACACTCGCGAAATCCCGGACTCGCAAACACTCGCGAAATCGCGGACTCGCGAACACTCGCAAAATCGCGGACTCGCAAACACTCGCGAAATCACGGACTTGTGAACACTCGCGAAATCGCGGACTCGTGAACACTCGCGGACTCGCGAACACTCGCGAAATCGCGGACTCGCGAACACTCGCGAAATCGCGGACTCTCAAACACTCGCGAAATCACGGACTTGTGAACACTCGCGAAATCGCGGACTGGCAAACACTCGCGAAATCGCGGACTCGCAAACACTCGCGAAATCGCGGACTCGCAAACACTCGCGAAATCGCGGACTCGCGTACTCGCACAAACTCGCGAAATCGCGGACTCGCGAACACCCGCGAAATCGCGGACTCGCAAACACTCACGAAATCGCGCACTCGCGAACACTCGCGAAATTGCGGACTCGCGAACACTCGCGAAATCGCGGACTCGCGAACACTCGCGAAATCGCGGACTCGCAAACACTCGCGAAATCGCGGACTCGTGAACACTCACGGACTCGCGGACTCGCGAACACCCGCGAAATCGCGGACTCGCAAACACTCGCGAAATCGCGGACTCGCGAACACTCGCGAAATCGCGGACTCTCGAACACTCGCGAACACCCGCGAAATCGCGGACTGGCAAACACTCGCGAAATCGCGGACTCGCGTACTCGCGCAAACTCGCGAAATGGCGGACTCGCGAACACCCGCGAAATCGCGGACTCGCAAACATTCGCGAAATCGCGGACTCGCGAACACTAGCGAAATCACGGACTCGCGAACACTCGCGAAATCACGGACTCGCAAACACTCGCGAAATCGCGGACTCGCGAACACCCGCGAAATCGCGGACTCGCAAACACTCGCGAAATCGCGGACTCGCGAACACCCGCCAAATCGCGTACTCGCAATCACTCGCGAAATCGCGGACTCGCGTACTCGCAAACACTCGCGAAATCGCGGACTCGCGAACACCCGCGAAATCGCGGACTCGCAAACACTCACGAAATCGCGCACTCGCGAACACTCGCGAAATCGCGGACTCGCGAACACTCGCGAAATCGCGGACTCGCGAACACTCGCGAAATCGCGGACTCGCGAACACTCGCGAAATCACGGACTCGCGAACACTCGCGAAATCGCGGACTCGCAAACACTCGCGAAATCGCGGACTCGCGAACACCCGCGAAATCGCGGACTCGCAAACACTCGCGAAATCGCGGACCCGCAAACACTCGCGAAATCGCGGACTCGCGTACTCGCAATCACTCGCAAAATCGCGGATCGCGAACACCCGCGAAATCGCGGACTCGCGAACACTCGCGAAATCGCGGACTCTCAAACACTCGCGAAATCACGGACTTGTGAACACTCGCGAAATCGCGGACTGGCAAACACTCGCGAAATCGCGGACTCGCGAACACTCGCGAAATCGCGGACTCTCGAAAACTCGCGAACACCCGCGAAATCGCGGACTCGCAAACACTCGCGAAATCGCGGACTCGCAAACACTCGCGAAATCGCGGACTCGCGTACTCGCGCAAACTCGCGAAATCGCGGACTCGCGAACACCCGCGAAATCGCGGACTCGCAAACACTCACGAAATCGCGCACATCGCGAACACTCGCGAAATTGCGGACTCGCGAACACTCGCGAAATCGCGGACTTGTGAACACTCGCGAAATCGCGGACTGGCAAACACTCGCGAAATCACGGACTTGTGAACACTCGCGAAATCGCGGACTGGCAAACACTCGCGAAATCGCGGACTCGCGAACACTCGCGAAATCGCGGACTCTCGAAAACTCGCGAACACCCGCGAAATCGCGGACTCGCAAACACTCGCGAAATCGCGGACTCGCAAACACTCGCGAAATCGCGGACTCGCGTACTCGCGGAAACTCGCGAAATCGCGGACTCGCGAACACCCGCGAAATCGCGGACTCGCAAACACTCGCGAAATCGCGGACTCGCGAACACCCGCGAAATCGCGGACTCGCAAACACTCGCGAAATCGCGGACTCGCAAACACTCGCGAAATCGCGGACTCGCGAAATCGCGGACTCGCAAACACTCGCGAAATCGCGGACTCGCAAACACTCGCGAAATTGCGGACTCGCGAAATCGCGGACTCGCGAACACTCGCGAAATCGCGGACTCGCGAAATCGCGGACTCGCGAACACTCGCGAAATCGCTGAATCTCGAACACTCGCGAACACCCGCGAAATCGCGGACTCGCAAACACTCGCGAAATCGCGGACTCGCAAACACTCGCGAAATCGCGGACTCGCAAACACTCGCGAAATCGCGGACTCGCAAACACTCGCGAAATTGCGGACTCGCGAAATCGCGGACTCGCGAACACTCGCGAAATCGCGGACTCGCGAAATCGCGGACTCGCAAACACTCGCGAAATCGCGGACTCGCGAACACCCGCGAAATCGCGGACTCGCAAACACTCGCGAAATCGCGGACCCGCAAACACTCGCGAAATCGCGGACTCGCGTACTCGCAATCACTCGCAAAATCGCGGATCGCGAACACCCGCGAAATCGCGGACTGGCAAACACTCACGAAATCGCGCACTCGCGAACACTCGCGAAATCGCGGACTCGCGAACACTCGCGAAATGGCGGACTCGCGTACTCGCGCAAACTCGCGAAATCGCGGACTCGCGAACACCCGCGAAATCGCGGACTCGCAAACACTCACGAAATCGCGCACTCGCGAACACTCGCGAAATCGCGGACTCGCGAACACTCGCGAAATCGCGGACTCGCGAACACTCGCGAAATCGCGGACTCGCGAACACTAGCGAAATCACGGACTCGCGAACACTCGCGAAATCACGGACTCGCAAACACTCGCGAAATCGCGGACTCGCGAACACCCGCGAAATCGCGGACTCGCAAACACTCGCGAAATCGCGGACTCGCGAACACCCGCCAAATCGCGTACTCGCAATCACTCGCGAAATCGCGGACTCGCGTACTCGCAAACACTCGCGAAATCGCGGACTCGCGAACACTCGCGAAATCGCGGACTCGCGAACACTCGCGAAATCACGGACTCGCGAACACTCGCGAAATCGCGGACTCGCGAACACTCGCGAAATCGCGGACTCGCGAACACTCGCAAAATCGCGGACTCGCGAACACTCGCGAAATCGCGGACTCGCAAACACTCGCGAAATCGCGGACTCGCGAACACTCGCGAAATCGCTGAATCTCGAACACTCGCGAACACCCGCGAAATCGCGGACTCGCAAACACTCGCGAAATCGCGGACTCGCAAACACTCGCGAAATCGCGGACTCGCGAACACTCGCGAAATCGCGGACTCGCGAAATCGCGGACTCGCAAACACTCGCGAAATCGCGGACTCGCAAACACTCGCGTAATTGCGGACTCGCGAAATCGCGGACTCGCGAACACTCGCGAAATCGCGGACTCGCGAAATCGCGGACTCGCAAACACTCGCGAAATCGCGGACTCGCAAACACTCGCGAAATCGCGGACTCGCAAACACTCGTGAAATCGCGGACTCGCGAACACTCGCGAAATCGCGGACTCGCGAACACTCGCGAAATCGCGGACTCGCGAACACCCGCGAAATCGCGGACTCGCAAACACTCGCGGAATCGCGGACTCGCGAACACCCGCCAAATCACGGACTTGTGAACACTCGCGAAATCGCGGACTCGCGAACACTCGCGAAATCGCGGACTCTCAAACACTCGCGAAATCACGGACTTGTGAACACTCGCGAAATCGCGGACTGGCAAACACTCGCGAAATCGCGGACTCGCGAACACCCGCGAAATCGCGGACTCGCAAACATTCGCGAAATCGCGGACTCGTGAACACTCGCGGACTCGCAAACACTCGCGAAATCGCGGACTCGCGAACACTCGCGAAATCGCGGACTCGCAAACACTCGCGAAATCGCGGACTCGCGAACACTCGCGAAATCGCTGAATCTCGAACACTCGCGAACACCCGCGAAATCGCGGACTCGCAAACACTCGCGAAATCGCGGACTCGCAAACACTCGCGAAATCGCGGACTCGCGAAATCGCGGACTCGCAAACACTCGCGAAATCGCGGACTCGCAAACACTCGCGAAATTGCGGACTCGCGAAATCGCGGACTCGCGAACACTCGCGAAATCGCGGACTCGCGAAATCGCGGACTCGCAAACACTCGCGAAATCGCGGACTCGCAAACACTCGCGAAATCGCGGACTCGCGAACACCCGCGAAATTGCGGACTCGCAAACACTCGCGAAATCGCGGACTCGTGAACACTCGCGGACTCGCAAACACTCGCGAAATCGCGGACTCGCGAACACTCGCGAAATCGCGGACTCGCAAACACTCGCGAAATCGCGGACTCGCGTACTCGCACAAACTCGCGAAATCGCGGACTCGCGAACACCCGCGAAATCGCGGACTCGCAAACACTCACGAAATCGCGCACTCGCGAACACTCGCGAAATTGCGGACTCGCGAACACTCGCGAAATCGCGGACTCGCGAACACTCGCGAAATCGCGGACTCGCAAACACTCGCGAAATCGCGGACTCGTGAACACTCACGGACTCGCGGACTCGCGAACACCCGCGAAATCGCGGACTCGCAAACACTCGCGAAATCGCGGACTCGCGAACACTCGCGAAATCGCGGACTCTCGAACACTCGCGAACACCCGCGAAATCGCGGACTCGCAAACACTCGCGAAATCGCGGACTCGCGTACTCGCGCAAACTCGCGAAATGGCGGACTCGCGAACACCCGCGAAATCGCGGACTCGCAAACATTCGCGAAATCGCGGACTCGCGAACACTAGCGAAATCACGGACTCGCGAACACTCGCGAAATCACGGACTCGCAAACACTCGCGAAATCGCGGACTCGCGAACACCCGCGAAATCGCGGACTCGCAAACACTCGCGAAATCGCGGACTCGCGAACACCCGCCAAATCGCGTACTCGCAATCACTCGCGAAATCGCGGACTCGCGTACTCGCAAACACTCGCGAAATCGCGGACTCGCGAACACCCGCGAAATCGCGGACTCGCAAACACTCACGAAATCGCGGACTCGCGAACACTCGCGAAATCGCGGACTCGCGAACACTCGCGAAATCGCGGACTCGCGAACACTCGCGAAATCACGGACTCGCGAACACTCGCGAAATCGCGGACTCGCAAACACTCGCGAAATCGCGGACTCGCGAACACCCGCGAAATCGCGGACTCGCAAACACTCGCGAAATCGCGGACCCGCAAACACTCGCGAAATCGCGGACTCGCGTACTCGCAATCACTCGCAAAATCGCGGATCGCGAACACCCGCGAAATCGCGGACTCGCGAACACTCGCGAAATCGCGGACTCTCAAACACTCGCGAAATCACGGACTTGTGAACACTCGCGAAATCGCGGACTGGCAAACACTCGCGAAATCGCGGACTCGCGAACACTCGCGAAATCGCGGACTCTCGAAAACTCGCGAACACCCGCGAAATCGCGGACTCGCAAACACTCGCGAAATCGCGGACTCGCAAACACTCGCGAAATCGCGGACTCGCGTACTCGCGCAAACTCGCGAAATCGCGGACTCGCGAACACCCGCGAAATCGCGGACTCGCAAACACTCACGAAATCGCGCACTCGCGAACACTCGCGAAATTGCGGACTCGCGAACACTCGCGAAATCGCGGACTTGTGAACACTCGCGAAATCGCGGACTGGCAAACACTCGCGAAATCACGGACTTGTGAACACTCGCGAAATCGCGGACTGGCAAACACTCGCGAAATCGCGGACTCGCGAACACTCGCGAAATCGCGGACTCTCGAAAACTCGCGAACACCCGCGAAATCGCGGACTCGCAAACACTCGCGAAATCGCGGACTCGCAAACACTCGCGAAATCGCGGACTCGCGTACTCGCGGAAACTCGCGAAATCGCGGACTCGCGAACACCCGCGAAATCGCGGACTCGCAAACACTCGCGAAATCGCGGACTCGCGAACACCCGCGAAATCGCGGACTCGCAAACACTCGCGAAATCGCGGACTCGCAAACACTCGCGAAATCGCGGACTCGCGAAATCGCGGACTCGCAAACACTCGCGAAATCGCGGACTCGCAAACACTCGCGAAATTGCGGACTCGCGAAATCGCGGACTCGCGAACACTCGCGAAATCGCGGACTCGCGAACACTCGCGAAATCGCTGAATCTCGAACACTCGCGAACACCCGCGAAATCGCGGACTCGCAAACACTCGCGAAATCGCGGACTCGCAAACACTCGCGAAATCGCGGACTCGCAAACACTCGCGAAATCGCGGACTCGCAAACACTCGCGAAATTGCGGACTCGCGAAATCGCGGACTCGCGAACACTCGCGAAATCGCGGACTCGCGAAATCGCGGACTCGCAAACATTCGCGAAATCGCGGACTCGCGAACACCCGCGAAATCGCGGACTCGCAAACACTCGCGAAATCGCGGACCCGCAAACACTCGCGAAATCGCGGACTCGCGTACTCGCAATCACTCGCAAAATCGCGGATCGCGAACACCCGCGAAATCGCGTACTGGCAAACACTCACGAAATCGCGCACTCGCGAACACTCGCGAAATCGCGGACTCGCGAACACTCGCGAAATGGCGGACTCGCGTACTCGCGCAAACTCGCGAAATCGCGGACTCGCGAACACCCGCGAAATCGCGGACTCGCAAACACTCACGAAATCGCGCACTCGCGAACACTCGCGAAATCGCGGACTCGCGAACACTCGCGAAATCGCGGACTCGCGAACACTCGCGAAATCGCGGACTCGCGAACACTAGCGAAATCACGGACTCGCGAACACTCGCGAAATCACGGACTCGCAAACACTCGCGAAATCGCGGACTCGCGAACACCCGCGAAATCGCGGACTCGCAAACACTCGCGAAATCGCGGACTCGCGAACACCCGCCAAATCGCGTACTCGCAATCACTCGCGAAATCGCGGACTCGCGTACTCGCAAACACTCGCGAAATCGCGGACTCGCGAACACTCGCGAAATCGCGGACTCGCGAACACTCGCGAAATCACGGA